>NC_057725.1:47780466-47810991 GCF_004010195.1 Chiloscyllium plagiosum | reverse complement strand
GGTGGTCGGTATAGGACAGATGTTAGGGGTAGATTCTTTACTCAGCGTGTCGTGAGTTCATGGAATGCCCTGCCAGTAGCAGTGGTGGACTCTCCCTCATTATGGGCATTTAAGCGGGCATTGGATAGGCATATGGAGGATAGTGGGCTAGTGTAGGTTAGGTGGGCTTGGATCGGCGCAACATCGAGGGCCGAAGGGCCTGTACTGCGCTGTATTCTTCTATGTTCTATGTTCTATGGTGTACATTCAGTTGTGTGTACATAACGTGTTATTTATTGACTGCTCAGTCTCGTGCTGTGGCTTCCCACATACCTGAGCTCTTTATTTAACTTTGTTGTTCTTCTTTTCTGCTGTTTGTTTTTTTCATTGTATTCTTCCCTTCCTTGTACATCTCCAGGTTTTACTAGTTCTGACACACTCCATACCCTGGCAATAATTTTTTTGAGTGGGTTATTTCCCAAGTGTGTAGCTTGGTTTCTGCTCCCATACTCACTTCTGAAGACTATCTGATAAAAATTTATACTTGTACATCACCTGTAATTCAATGAAATAATTTAAACAGCTGGTCACATGTCAGGAGTGTTTGACCATCCTATTATGGAGCGTGGAAATTGACGTAATTTGTGTAAAATTCATTTTTTAAGGTTTGCTGTGCAGGCAAGTTTGCAAGACAATTGCATTCTGATGTCAGAGGTCACATAAAACCTTTGTGCTGATGGTTTTAGTCATTGGAGGCCTGTTGAAATAAAGCCGCAGATCTATTTAATTGTTCTGGACATCAGCCAATTTCAAGAGATCCACATCCAGGTAAGCAGGAATTATTTGCAGCTCTATTGGCTAAATCAAAAAGCAGGAGAGAGCCTTTGCCAAATTGCTTGCTTCTCCATTTTAGAAAAGGAATAAAAATTGATTTTTAAATGAGTTGTATAATATCATTGTTTGGAAAGTGGCTTTTTAAAATACAGGTGGAAAAAGTTTGGTTTCAGTTCTATGAAAGTCATTTTTCTTGAATGGTCAGAAACTCACTTGGAACAGTAACTTAAATTCTTCAAAAAAAATGCAAATGATTCAGTCAAGTGCCTAGGAAGACACCTGTAATGTTAATTCAAGAATGTTTATACTGCTGAGTTTATCACAAGCAGAGAAAACAGACCAGGGGCCATTAGTTTTTTTTTTGACTTAAGAATTCAGTTCAGGAGAACAGTTACCTCAAAGCAGAAAAATTAAGTTCTCATTTCAAGGGAACCAGTCACATTATCAGAAGGGTTTAGTCAGAGTTGTGAGAGGTTTTCTGGAACATTTTAAGTTGTTATAACTGAAGAGATGTTCTGTGCAGCATATTTACAAAAAAATTCATAAAACTGTCTCAGCAGTCCAAGAATGAGAGTTTAAAAAATTAAGAAATTAGAGTGGAGATAGGAGTGATAGTTCTCGAAGGTTTGAGTAACTATTACAGACATTGCGAGGAATCACGTTGAAACTTTGCTTTTTCATGATCTTTCTAAGCAGTTTTTAACATGTGTGTAGCTTGTATTTTTTTCTTCGTCCTCTTTTCTGAAATAAACTTGTATTATTTTGCAAAGAAACAGTTGCAGTATACGTTTCAGCAACTAACCACCATGGTAACCAATTGCAAAAATTAAACTTATGATCAATCAACTATGTTTTACTGACTTGTCCAGTATTACTATCAATTGATATTATAACAGAATTGGACAAGAATTAGGTTGGAATTTAGTAGAGTTAATAGATTTTAGCAGCGAACTTAAAAGTAAACAAAGGATGAATATTTTGTTCACTAACCAGAGTTGCATGTCTTATCAGTTATGAGTCATATTATAGAATAATGAATCTAAACCTGGAATTGATGACCTCTTCAGTCACATACATACTTCCAAATGAACTTTGTTTTCATTTTACATTTCCTTTTCACTGGTTCTACATTTTAAAAAAAAACTGAAATATTTAAGGAATCATGTGAATATTGTAATTTTCAGTTTACCCAACATAAGAACATGCAGAATAGGTGGAGTAGGCCATTTGGCTTCTCTTTCAAAGAAGAGAATTGCACAGAATCAGGATTTCCAGAGTAAAAACTACACCTGGTCTCCATCTTAACTGAGCCAGCTCTTATTTTTAAACAATGTTACCTTCTTCTAGTTTCTCCCACAAGACAAAATATCCTTTCAGCATCCTGATGTGACCTGATATTCCAATAATCACCTCTTAATCTTCCAAATGCCAGCAGATACAGGCCCAACCTTTCATTCGATAACAATTCCATTCCAGGAATTAGTTGGGTTAACCTTCTCTGAACTGTTCTTTTAAAAATCTAATTATGTCCTTTCTCAAATAAAAATAATAAAATTATGCATAGCATTCCCGAGGTAGACTCAAAGTTCCAGATTGCTGTAGCAAAACGTCCTTACTGTTAATGTTGCATCCCCTTGCAATAAACCGTGACATGCCTTTTGCCTGCCTCATCACTTGTTATACCTGCATGTTAATTTATTGTGGTTGCTGGGTTGCTTCTCTCTCCAGTGAAGTTATATGCTACTTTTCTATCCTTCCTGCTGAAGTGGAAAATTTCCCATTTTCCACATTATGCTCCAGCTGCTGGGTTTTTGCTCACTTACCTAGCCTCCTATATCCTTTTGCAGACTCCTTATATCATCCCCACAACTTAGCCTCCCAGTTATCTTTGTCATCAATAAATTTAATAACTATACAGTTGGTTCCTTTATCCAAAGTAATTGATATGGATTGTAAGCAGTTGAGGCCCCTATACCAATCCCTATGGTGCATCAATTGTCCACCTGAAATGACTCTTTTCTGTCTATTCTATGCTTCTTATCAGTTAACCAATATTCCATCTATTCTAAAACATTACATCAGTGCCATGATTTCCTATTTTGTGTATTAATCTTTGACGTAGTATCCCTTCAAATGCCTTCTGGAAAACATAGAATAAGGTTGCCCTTATTCTCATATTGCTTGTTATTTTCTGAAAGAAATTTAATAAGTTTGTTAAACATGACTCCCTATCTCACATTCATGTCAACTCTGTCTCACCGCATTGATATGTTCTCAGCTATAACCTTCTTAACAATGCATTCCAGAAATTCCCTTGTGATAGAGGTTAAGCAAACTGGCCTGCCATTTCCTGCTTTGTGTCACTCTTTCTTTGAGTGGAAAAGTTACATTTTCCATTTTTCAATCTTAATGGACATTTCTAGAACCAGAGGAATTTGGAAAAATAAAAGCAATGTTTCTACTATCTGAGTAGCCACTTCCTTTAAGACCTTAGGATGAAGCCCATTAGCACCTTGAAACTAGTCAGTTTTTAATTTTTCCTATTTTCTCAGTCTCCTTTCGCTTCTGAAAGTAATTGGTTTAATTTTCTCCCTCCTTTTACTTTAAGAATTACAATTTTTCTGGGATGTTATTTGTGCCTTTCACAGTAACAGACAAAATCTGTTCCACTTGTCCACCACTTCTTTGTTCTCCATTATTAATTCTCCAGATTGTCTCTAGAAAATGGGTTGAGTGTGTGGCGCTGGAAAAGCACAGCAGGTCACACAGCACCCAAGGAGCAAGAAAATCGACGTTTCGGGAAAAAGTCCTTCAGGGACTTTCTCTGTGGAAAACCAACACTCATATTAGTTACTTGTTTAAAAATATCTGCAGAAACCTCAACCATCAGTTTGATTTTTCTAGTTTAGTCATACCCTAATTTCTCCCTCATTGTATAATATTTGCCCATTCTTTGCTGTTTCTAATGTTCCTTTCAATCCTACAAGGGGAATTACTTCAAATGTTACTACTATTCACCTTGATTATGGGCAATAGAGATAAACTCCCTATTAAGGGTTGTCAATTTTGCAAAGCCCACCTTCAGATGACTCTGGTAACTTGAATTTTCAATATATCAGCCAGAAATGAAGTTCACAACAGTGTCTCAGAAGGGTGATCTTACAGCAAGCAGGAAGTGGAAGAAGAGCTGAACTACATGTCCAAACCTATGTTCAAAGTAGTAGGTTTTCAGAAGAAACTGAAAATGCTGGAAGTACTCAGCATATCTGGCAGCATCCATGGACAGAACACCAAAATTAGCATTTCAGGTACTTTTATTTGAACTGATAGGTGTAAAAACCTGCATCTGTATTAGCTTATTTCAGTTCAAAATATGCTTAAGCCTGGATCAAAAGGCTATTAGTTAATACCTAAGACTCGTGATCTAGCACTCCAGCATAGTACTGTGGTAGTATTGCATGTGTTGCAAACAAAATATGAACTCATGACACCTGGGTGTCAATGCTTTACTTTAACTCAATGCTAACCTTTGGCACTACTCCTAGAAAATAAAATGACAATAATGGTTACTAATTAATTCAAGATCCTTGCTAAAGTGTGTGTATGTGAATTCCTGCTTAGTGGCACATATTTTCATTTTTGAGATGCTCCCAAATGCTTGCTTATTTCATCAATGTGCAATGTTAATACTCATTGTATGAATAACAGCCATTGGGATGGTGTGAAAAGCACCAAGTTGGATTCTCTCTTGATGGAGATGGTCATTGTCTGACCTCTCCATGTTGGGATACATTCTTTTGGTTACAGATTGTCCTATCACACATAAATGGATATTTGTGTTGGCTTAGGCAGTTAGAGGGCACTGCAACTAGATCCAATCCTGTCCTCAAAGGGTAAACATGGACAATTTAGAATAGAAGCTCTTGGAAAATAAGAACTGTAATGCCTCTCAATGATTACTTGTCTTCCTTTATCCTGGAATATTCTGTCCAATCGTGCAGCCTATTGGTATCAACCACTTCGACAGAGCCAGGGATTGAAAGTGAAATCTGCTTTTTATGGTCGAGGACAACATGAGCCAATAAAAAAATGATTTCTAATAAAGCTAAAAAACAGTATTATATGCCTGTTGTTTTTTCTTTTAAAGGAAAAATAAACTGCTTTGCTCTACAAGTATAGTTCTGAGGAAGATATCATTGTTAAGAATTAAAATTCTCTATTATTAAATTATTAATTGAAATTTATAAAAGTATACATACATTTCCTTTGTAGGGGACTCAGAAACATTACCTACTCCACAATAGTCAACAATTTTGGACATTTTTGATGCTGAATTTAAGATACATAATGCAGATATAGAGAACATTAGTTGCCAAAGATAAGCAGCAAGATATGAGGACTGAGAGCACTAACAAAACACCAATGAAAGGTTGCAAAAGGAATACTCATCTAATTGAACTGATGTTCTTTTTTCTCCTTTTGAAAATCATCTTCACAAACATTTTCATCTGTTCATTAGTCACCTGCTCATGCCTAAATCCCAATGCCATTCAAACTCCTACAAGCATGAGCAAGGAAGAGAACAGACTGCAAACAGTTTTTAGACTATCTCAAACATGTTCTGTGATTAGCAGATTGAAGGTACATTTTCACTAAATGGCTTTGGAAAAGAACATTTCTTCTTGCACAATGGGGAAAATAAAACTAAGGGAAGTAAATAGACGTGGTCTATCAAATAAGTAACTAACACATCTCATTGATTTATTTCTTGGCTCCTGCCATGTGAAGCAAAACAAACTTTCCTCCAAATGATCTGGCAGGTTTGCAATGCCACTAAGGAGGACAATTTGGTTCAGGGGTAATTTGGAAATAATTTGTTCAAATTTACAAGAGGAACTAGTACTTACTGGCAAACAATACTAAAAATTCTATCAGAGTAAAGGTGGCTAGAATTTCATGATAACCAACATGGCAGGAATGAAATTTAATTGAATTAAATAACACTCATGTAGAGTCAGTCTCCCTCTGACAAAGATCTGCCATGACTATTTTCGTGGACATTTATGTTGAGCTTTATCATTTTTAGACTACTGTTATCAGCTCACCAAAAAAAAAATCACCTTTCCCGCTTCTTTAAAATCACAAATGAAGGCACCATTTCATGCTTGACTGTGCAGGTATTTTGCATTGCCTATTAGAATCAAAGATATGTACAGCACAGAAACAGACTTCTTGGTCCAACCCGTCAATGCTGACCTTATATCCTAAATTCATCTAGTTCTACCTGCCAGCACCTGGCTCATATACCGCCTAGCCCCTCCCACTCATATACCCATCCAGATGCCTTTAAAATGTTGTAATTATATCAGCCTCCACCACTTCCTCTGGCAGCTCATTCCATACACTCACCATCCTTTGCATGATAAACTTGCCCCTTAGGTTCCTTTTTCCCCTCACCCCAAACCTATGCCCTCGAGTTCTGGACTCACACACTCCAGGAAAAAAGACAAAATCTTCTCTGTGAATATGCTATCAGGATGGAGATATAGAAAAAGGATGATTAGACAATTTTATTTCATGGTAATGTGTTGGTTCACCCCATTCCCTCTCCCCCGCAAAAGGTAAAATCACAAACATTAACAGTAAAAATATGTATACATGATGGTAATTGAAAAAAAAACTATCATCACAGAAACAATAATGTGGAGGAGCCAGTGTTGGACTGGGGTGGACAAAGTTAAAAATCACACAGTAGCAGGTTATAATCCAACAGGTTTATTTGGAAGCACTAGCTTTTGGAGCGCCGCTCCTGCATCCGATGAAGAACCACCTGATGTTGTGTGATTTTAAAATTCCTTGAGTCTGTGTAAGTTAAGAGGAAGCACTGGCATAATAATGTCACTGAACTCCATGTTAAACTTTCCATGGATTTGGGTTTTATTGCAACCATGGTAGATAGTGAAATGTGAATTCAATAAACATTTGGAATTAAAAGTTGACCTAGTCATAATCCTGTAACCATCTCCAATTGTCACAAACCTACACCTGGTTCACCAATAGCTTTGAGGGAAGGAAATATGTCATCCTTACATAGTCTGGTCTACATGGGACTCCAGATCAATGCAGTTGACTTTTAACCACCCTCTGAAATGGCTTCAGAGAGCCACTGAGATCAAACAGCAATCAAGGATAGGCAATCAATGCTGGCCAACAAGCAACATTCACATCTCATGAATGAATAAGGAATTCTAAGTCTGGGAAACGTATAGATGGTTTGACAATCCTTCCAGATTTTGTGATGGTATAACCTTTGAGACATTTAGACTTCACAATCAGGTGTATCCACCTATACGTGTATTGGAGTCATGCACACTTACTACAGAATGCTGTCATGATGACCTTAAACAGTTTCTTTATCCAAGCTTATCTGCATGTGTTTTGTAGGAGAAAGTAAGGACTGCAGATGCTGGAGATCAGAGTCGAGAGTGTGGTGCTGAAAAAGTACAGCAGGTCAGGCAGCATCTGAGGAGCAGGAGAATTGATGTTTTGGGCATAAGCCCTTCATTAGGAATAAGCTCCTTATTCCTGATGAAGGGCTTATGCCCGAAACATCAATTCTCCTGCTCCCCGGATGCTGCCTGACCTGCTGTGCTTTTCCAGCACCACACTCTCGACTCTGTATGTGTTTTGTGCACAACTGGAGTATTGTGCAATTCCCTGAGTTGATTTCTGCACCTTCCTGATGGTGCCCCATTCAACTTTGTGAATTTGTAAGATTCACTTTGCATCTCTCTACTGGTAATCAGGTTCTCTGTGCAGGATATGTAACTCTGATCTTCAGTCCTGTATGCAGATTGTGTAGTTCTGCAGTTGCATGTCCATCATGAACTATCTTCACTTGTTTGTTTTTGAAAAGGTTTGAACTGTATCTGAGAATTTGAATAGGTGATCACTTGGCAGTCTGGTCCTAACTTGTTTTCCAAACTAGTCCTCAGCTTATGAAGGTAAGTCCATACCAGAAGTGTAGCTATTAAGTGTAACATAACTATATAAAAATCTTTCACATTGCCCTGAACTGCAGTTCATGATGAGTGCTTCTACAATGTAAACCATTTGTTCAGCAACACAATTGGATCTCGGACAATAGGAAGAGTCTGTTACATGTGCCTTATGGGGCATCCATCATATATCTTGATAAGAACTAATTGTAAGCTGTAACCTATTATGAGATGTGATCTTTTCAGATGTACTGAGTAGCTTGAACATTGCATTCATTTTTTTTCTGCCATGAATGCACTTGATGTGCCTTTATTTGGAAATTTGAAAAAGCAGATGGTGACTAGCAGAAAATCATTTCTATGTATGGTGAATAAATCAGTTTCCGTACATGATGCTTGCAGATTTTTTTTTTCTAGTTACAATGTCTTCATATCTTTTGCCATCTTTAACCAGTGTATCAACATTGTCATATTTCTTTGTCTCAGATTTGGAAAGTTTCAGTAAGCTTTGAATTATAATTAGTGTTCAGACCATCACTATTTTTATTTTTCTCAGTTTTGGTTCAAATGGAGAGTCACAGTTGAGAATTGAACTTTGTTCAGCAGCTTGTTTTGAAAGAAAGAGGTCACAAAAGACAAATGTTTGCTTTTGGGAATTTGTTTAGGAATGTAATGTACATTAATTGCTGCTCTAATGACACTATGGATGTTTTGGCACCAAAATGTTACTATGCTCAGGGGCTGGCAGCAGATTGGATGTTGAATTATTGATCAAAGGAGGTCTCATGCTAGCCAGGTAATCACAGAGAATGTATTTTTAAAAAAAAGAGCAAACTGGCTCTGACCAGGTTTTAGACAAGAGACCATTTTTGTTTTGAAACTTCCAGGCTGCTGCTATTTTCAGTTTTTGCGCTCTTTAGTTATTCTCCAATCATTGACTTGTTGAAAGTTCTGAGAAAAGAATCCCAGTTAATAAGAAATAAGTAAATGTCACCAGAAGTGGAAGTGGTTTGCATAGACAGTGATTGTAGAATTCAAGCAAGATATACGGTCCTACATGCTTGTAATATAACCCATCATCCAAGAGTTTCATGAAGATCTGGTGTTCATCATTGAAACATTCTCTTTTTATTTTTTCCCTTAATTGTGTCTAACTGTCAGTGCAAATGTGATCAAAGAAAATTGGGCTTAGATTGTAGATATTAATTAGATTGCCTCGCAATTTATCTGTGTTCTGCTAAAGTTACATATTTAATAATAAATTATGAACTTTTCTTTATGTTATTAACTTGATATCGAAGATCTGTTATTTGTAAAGTCTGGTTAGGATTAATTAAACAATTTTGAATGTCATTAAATGTTTTATTTTCGTTATGTTGCAAATCCAGTGGTAGTGAGGCTGATTTGGTTTGGCTGGCTATCTCTTTTTGCAACACTATCATTGAAAAATCACAGTTAGTGTCAGGGCACCAACTGAGAATCAAGTCATTTGAGCCTCCTGGCTGTTGCCTGTAAGATTTCAGGTCTAGACGATTAATTCTGTATTTGCTTTCAGACAAAATAAATTAAACAAATTTAAACCAAATATTTATCCCTCAATGAATACCACAAGAATAGATTATTTGTTCAATATTGCATTGCTGTATGTGGGATTTTTGCAAAGCATAAATTGGTGATTCTTACGTTACAATGAACTTGAAAAGTACTTAATTTGCTAGATGTCTCGAGGTCATGATTGGTGCAAGTCAATGTCATATTTCTGTCTTTGGAAAATGATCTACAATCTACCACACGGTGTACATTGATTTATTCTCACTGGCTGCCTCATGTCATTACCAGGAACGTGCAAATCCAGACTAAGAATAGGAAGATTATCAGAAAAACAAAATATTGCAGATGCTGGAAATCTGAAATGAAAACAAAATCAGGTCTAACAGCAAGTGTACAAAAAGATGAAGGGTTAACTACTTTGCATTGAAGAATGTCATCTCCTCTTGAAGATTAAAGCTATATGCAAAGACAATAGCTTTTTTCAGATTTTGAACAGTTATCACATAGAAGCTGATTGTCATTAATACCTTATTTTGCAAAAAGAAATCATGATGGCTGAAGCAATGACAAGCAGGAAGTGTACGTCTGAACTGAAACTTAAAAGTTGGAAATAAACCTGAAAGAGAAGGGTTGATTTGCCGATTTTGTTGAAAGAATAAGATTCTTTGCAGCAATGACGAGAACATGTGGTAAAATAATAGCTGTATCTGAACTACTTTGAAAAGATGCATCCATCTTTAGTTTTGATTTTTCTAATTGACCTACAACTCTGTTTTTAAAGAGACCTTGAATTTTTTTTTGTTGCAAGATCATATGAAGCACATTTTTTGATAAAACAAGGAGAGATTAATTACAAGCTAAAAAGTCCTAATGACAACATCTGCTTAACACTTAAAATATGTCATCAGTTTGATAGATGATTGGTTAGATTACTCTTTTCAGCAGGGACAAATACGTTGACTCCACTGAGGCTAATAGCACATTGCACGAGTATCATTCAAATCACGAGAAACATATTAAAGAATCCAGGAACAAACCATGTTGCACTGAAAAACGTTTTATTAAGAATACTTAAAATAAATAATGTGCTTTAAATCTCAGCATCACAAGAACAGATTTTGAGACAGCTGTTGAAGGTTTCTTATCAGGCATCAAAAAAAAGACTATCTAGGCCGTCACCTCAGTATAACTATTACTGAGAGTTCCATCTTTTGACAAGTTTTTAAATCAAGGCCTCATCTGCCCATTCAGGCAGATACAAAAAATGCCACTGCACCTTTTGAAGAATAGGAGAACTTTTCCTAATATCCAAACCAATATTTATTCTAATCATTGTCTGATTGCTATTTGAGAGGTCTTGTTGTGGGCATATTGCTATTATTTTTCCAGTATTACAATAGTGATTCATGAAAATTAAAGTTCTTGGTATAGAACATGAGTTTTGCTAAACAAGAGACTAAGCTTTTTTGTCTTATATTCATCAGGAAATTTGCAAGGAAAAAGTGAGGAGTGCAGATGCTGGAGATCAGAGACAAAAAGTGTGGTGCTGGAAAAGCACAGCAGGTCAGGCAACATCTGAGAAGCAGGAGAGTTGACGTTTTGAGCATAAACTCTTCAAAAGGAATGTGGGGTGGATAAGAGGGCTGAGACATAAATGAGAGGGGGCTGGGCGTGGGGGGGGAAGGTAGCTGGGAATGCAATAGATAGATGAAGGTAGGGACTGATGGTGATAGGTTGGAATAGAGGGTGGAGTGGATAGGTGGGAAGGAAGATGGACAGGTAGGACAGTTCAAGAGGGTGGTGCCGAGTTGGAGGGTTGGATCTGGGAAAAGGTGGAGAAGGGGGGGGAAGAGGGGAGATGGGAAACTGGTGAAATCGACATTGATTCCATGTGGTTGGAGAGCCCCAAGGTGGAAGATGACGTGTTCTTCCTTCAGTTGCTGGGTGGCTTGGATTTGGCAGTAGAGGAGGCCCACGACTTGCACGTCCTTGGCGGAGTACGAGGGGGAGTTGAAGTGTTCAGGCATTGAAGTTTGCAAGAATAAGAATTTAAGGGAAAGGCTAATATTTTACTGCATAAGGAGTGAATGCTAACTCTTTAATAAGTGCACTCTAATTGGTAGAGGTTGTGTCATGGAGAATACATACATTAATGATGACTGACAGTTAACAAATAGATTTTGTTTCAATTTAAATTTAGACCTATTAATACTAAGAGTCATTCTTGTAAATTGTCCTGATGAGTGCGAGACAAAAAGGATTCAAATTATGTGTTGTTATCAGGAAATACTCGAGGACAGGACAATTTTATTTCCCCTTTAATTATGTGACGATCTCAGCTATCTGTAAGAAAAATAGGGTTGTTATGGTAGGGGATTTTAACTTTCCAAACATAGACTGGGACTGCCATAGTGTTAAGGGTTTAGATGGAGAGGAATTTGTTAAGTGCGTACAAGACAATTTTCTGATTCAGTATGTGGATGTACCTGCGAGAGAAGGTGCAAAACTTGACCTACTCTTGGGAAATAAGGCAGGGCAGGTGACTGAGGTGTCAGTGGGGGAGCACTCTGGGGTCAGTGACCATAATTCTATTAGATTTAAAATAGTGATGGTAAAGGATAGACCAGATCTAAAAGTTCAAGTTCTAAATTGGAGAAAGACCAATTTTGACAGTATTAAGCAAGAACTTTCGAAAGCTGATTGGAGGCAGATGTTCACAGGTAAAGGGATGGCTAGAAAATGGGAAGCCTTCAAAAATGAGCTAATGAGAATCCAGAGAAAGCATATTCCTGTCAGAGTGAAAGGGAAGGCTGGTAGGTATAGGGAATGCTGGATGACTAAAGAAATTGAGGGTTTGGTTAAGAAAAAGAAGGAAGCATATGTCAGGTATAGACAGGATAGATTGAGAGAATCCTTAGAACAGTATAAAGGAAGTTGGAGTATACTTAAGAGGGAAATCAGGAGGACAAAATGGGGACATGAGATAGCTTTGGCAAATAGAATTAAGGAGAATCCAAAGAGTTTTTACAAATACGTTAAGGACAAAAGTGTAACTAGGGAGAAAATAGGGCCTCTCTAAGATCAGCAAGGCGGCCTTTGTGTGGAGCTGCAGAAAATGGGGGAGATACTAAATGGGTATTTTGCATCAGTATTTACTGTGGAAAAGGATATGAAAGATGTAGACTGTAGGGAAATAGATGGTGACATCTTGCAAAATGTCCATATTACAGTGGATGAACTGCTGGATGTCTTGAAATGCATAAAAGTTGATAAATCCCCAGGACCTGATCGGGTGTACCTGAGAACTCTGTGGGAAGCTAGAGAAGTGATTGCTGGGCCTCTTGCTGAGATATTTGTATTATCGATAGTCACAGGTGAGGTGACCTTATTTGAGGGGTGACCTTATTTGAGGTTTACAAAATTAGGAGGGGCATGGATAGAGTAAATAGGCAAAGTCTTTTCCTTGGAGTCAGGGAGTCCAGAACTATAGGGCATATGTTTAGGGTGAGAGGGGAAAGATATAAAAGAGACCTACGGGGCAAATTTTTCACACAGAGAGTGGTACATGTATGGAATGAGCTTCCAGAGGAAGCGGTGGAGGCTGGTACCATTGCAACATTTAAAAGACATTTGGATGGGTATATGAATAGGAAGGGTTTGGAAGGATATGGGCCGGGTGCTGGCAGGTGGGACTAGATTGGGTTGGGATATCTGGTCGGCATGGACGGGTTGGACCAAAGGGTCTGTTTCCACGCTGTACATCTCTATGACTCTATTATATACAATGTATTTTGTTAGCATTGCTATCCGCAAACAAACTTTCAGATATATTATCCTAACAAATTACATTTTTATCCTATGGTGCCTCAGAGTATAACTATATTACATATTGTAGGATCTGATCCATTTAAATGAGAGAGTTCAGTGAAATTAGTGAAGTCAGAAGATCCTGCTGAAGTTATAGAATGAGTCAGGTAAAGTTAAACTGTCGAACCTTGAGTGGTTTATTAAACTGACGCCTCTCAAATTAGTTTATACTCCAGACTCCAAGCTGATAGCCCCTCTGCCACTTTCACAAAGATTGCCATTTTCACCTTGTCCTTCACCTAATTCAGTGTACTTATTGCTCAAATCATCATCCATGCTTTTGTAATTTGGAAGCTCAACTATCTTGATGCCACCCACCATACACTGAAGTCCACTTGCAGTCCATTGAATACTTTGTTTGACCATTTCCTATCCTATACATCAAAAAACACTCAACCATCACTCCTCTGTGCTCACTGTCACAATACCTCAAATTTAACATTTTCATCTGCTCTTTTAAATCCCTTCACCCCTTCCTCATTCAACTTTATAATTCTCTAAGAAGTCAATTCCTTTAATTCTGGTCTGTTGCGCTCCCATGTTTCTACTCAATTATTTGTAAATATGACCTCAGCCATCTAGGTTCTAAAATATCCTCTTTAAATGTCTCTTTTTTTCCGATCTTTTTTATACTCTCAAATGTTGACCATCCCTTCAAAGATTGCCTTTTTAGGTTTGGTTTGACACCTCACAAATACCTCCCAATCTTTTTTCACGTTAAATACACTACAGAACAAATTGTTGCTGTGACTGTTAACATGTTAATAAATTGAATTCCTGCAACTAAGAAAGGAATACACTTCCACATTGGAAGATGCACTGAGGGTGACAACAGAATAGTTTAAAAGCAATGCCATTCAGCAAGATGGCAAAGTCCTGAAGCACATGACATACAAGATCAAGCCTTCAGCAAGTGGTCAACCCTAGCTCATTGTGAAGGGGAAGAGAGCATCAGATATGGCTAAAAATGAGGCACCAACCTGGTGAAGCTACAACACGGAATTACAACACATGTTAGCAGGAGACATAGCATGCTATAGACAGAGCTGAGCAATCCGGCAACCAATGTGCCAAACTCTGCCATCTATCAGATCCAATCATCAATCTGGCAGACAATCAGACAATTCAGGATGCTTGTTTTTGCTGCACGTCGTAATAGTTCTTAAAGGGTTAATGTTGGAGACCACATTGAGTTCCACCCAAAGTGACAACGGTATAGATTTGGTGGGATAATTCAGAGAATAGACCTGAAACCTGTTGGTGACAAATATGCCATCTATGTCTCTCAATAGTCTCAGCAATATTGTCTAATAGCTCATGGGACTTACCATCTTGTGATAAATCACATGTTATTAAGGCAAGAGTCTTATCTTGTTAAGCACTAGTGATTGCTCCTCTATGACTCTAGACCAAACAGGTTCAGGAAAGACTGGTGGCAGCATGCATTTATAATAAATATCACATAGCGATCAGTCGTGGGGATTGCTCCTTAATACTATAAGGTGCATTCATGGAAAACCCATTGGACCCAGGAGAAGAAATTTCCAAAAGAATAAGTGAGTTTACAGCTTTACGGACTCTACTGCTTTAAGAACTACTCATGCAGATAGCCAGCAGCTGCAAGAGGTTTAACAAATGAGCAATCAGCAGGAAGTTGTGGAAAGACCAACAAGGGAGGAATAGTACCCTATGTTAACTTCTTATTTCAGAATTAATAAGTTCAGAAGAAGCAGTGTGAAATTGAAAGAGCATAAACGTCAGTCATGCATCCAGTTACAGATTCCATCAGGTAAATTGAGAGTATTTCAGTGAGACTTTGCCTCCCACATGGTATGGCAATGCATATACCATCCAAAAAAAAATTACTGAAGAATCTAATACACATTTATTGCAACTAATTGTTATGCACGTTGGGCGGCACAGTGGTCAGCACTGCTGTCACACAGCACCAAGGACTGGGTTCTATTCCAGCCTCGGGTGACTATCTGTGCGGAGTTTGCACATTCTCCCCTTCTCTGTGTCGGTTTCCTCCAGGTGCTCTGGTTTCCCCTCACAAACCAAAGATGTGCAGGTTAGGTGAATTGGTCATGCTAAATTGCCCATAGTATTCAGGGATGTGTAGGTTAGGTGCATTAGTCAGGGGTAA
Organism: Chiloscyllium plagiosum; assembly: GCF_004010195.1. Lineage (NCBI taxonomy): Eukaryota > Metazoa > Chordata > Chondrichthyes > Orectolobiformes > Hemiscylliidae > Chiloscyllium > Chiloscyllium plagiosum. The sequence continues at coordinate 47,795,616 of NC_057725.1, read as the reverse complement.
ATATTAGTCAGAGTAATAGGGTAGGGGAATGGGTTTGGGTGGGATACTCTTCAGAGGGTTGGTGTGGACTTGTTGGGCCAAAGGACCTGTTTCCACACTGGAGGAATTCTATGATTTTATTACAAACATTTCATTCCGCCAAAATGCACACGTCTGGGTAACGACTAAGCTATCAGCTTAAAGCAAGTTTCCAATAGAGCGTCATGACTCAAGTGTCATGATTCAAGTGACTCCTGGGTAGGTTAGAGACTGTGATTTTTACACCCTCAGGTCATATGCTATCAATACAGAAATGATGAGAGGAGCAGATGTAGAGGCTGTGAGGCATAACACAAGCGAGGGTCTATGGGAGTATTTTCAGTTAAACATTTGAGAAAATTAGTGTTTTGCCCTCAACCTTATTCAAAAAGTTGAAGTTGAACAAAACAGGAGTAAAATTTTCTTCATCAAGGCACACCCTAAATTGTTCTTGGATTCGGCAAACAAAGTACATTTTCAAGGAGAATTATTATGCTTTTAACAGAGACAGGAAAATTCTGCAATTCTTAATTAATCAAATTCAGAAGTAATTTGAGGAAATGACTGGAATGGGCATCATTTCCCTCATGACAAAACCAACTAAATGATGTTTGGGCATGACTACTGTAAACAGGCCAAAAAACCAAAATACATGTTAACCTAACAAAGTTTAACAAAGGAGATTCAGTCCTTGTCTAAAATCTATGAGAGTTTAACCAAGCTGTCAAGGTTTTCACTGAAATTGATGCCAGCAGTGGGTTCCTGCAGTTGGCATTAGATGAGTTATTAAGATTGTTTACTGCCTTAATCACTCCATTTGGATGATTTTGCTTCCTCGGGCTGCCATTTGGGATTGCCTCAGTCTGTTGAAAATCTCTATGGCTATGTCCAACATTTTACGAGATTTAGAAGGTGCCATATGCCACATGGTTAACATTGGAGGACCAGAGAGTCCGTACAGTTTCAATAGACCAATAAACTGAAGGGCTTACTCTTGATGAAAAGCATGAATTTTTCAAGGAACCTATTCACTTCTTGGCACACATTATCACAAAGATTGGATGCCAGAACCACTGAAAAAGAAGGCTATTAAGTACTTTCTGAAATTAGTTCACAGCCTGCAAAAATTTCTAGACATTGTAAACCAATGGCAAAATTCTTGCCTCATTTGATAGTTACTAATCAACTCCTCAGGAAAATGAGAATGGTACTGGGATTCACATTAGAAGGCTTAGTGGGAGGTAATGGCCTACTGGTATTTTGTTATGCTGTTCATCCAGAGACACAGGTAATGTTCTGGGGACCCAGGTTCAGATCCCAAAATAGCAGATAATGGAATTTGAATTCAATTTTAAAAATCTGGAACTAAGAGTTCTAATGACAACCATGACCATTGTCATTCGGGTTCATCAATGTCCTTTAGGGAACAAAAATGCCATCCTTATCTGGTCTACATGAGAGTCGAGGCCCACAACAATGTGGTTAATTGTGGGAAATTAAGAACGTACCATAAGCAATAATACCCACATCCTGTGAAATAAACAAAAGACTTCCAAAAGGTCAATGACATATTGAAGTTCATTGATGTCATCTCCCACTAATATTCATCCAGACGAACCACCACAGTTGCAAATACTTCAGTCAGAGGAACAATGTTTTTTACACAGCAACCAGACAGGTGCTTGAAACTGGTGTTATTACATCTCCAGAGCATTCTCAGACAGAGCAATACTTAAACTGTGCAAGAAACTCTGAATCATCTTATCATGCATAAGATTTTCAGACTAAATTCTTGACATAATGTGCTCACAGAAGTATCATAAACTACTGGTTTCTTATTGCACAAGTAGTAGTTGGCAAGGACGCTTTCACAGACACAGATTCTGACTTCAATTTACAGGGTTCAGCTATGAGATAAAATATGACAGAAACAGAATGACTGAGAATTTATTGCCATTCTTGCGAAGTTTGACTAAACCAATGGGTTGGTCATGATGACCAATTTTGAGCATCACCAGCATGTCACAACAGTAGATGGAGTTGGTGTTTGATGAAAGGCTGGTGGTTCCTATTTCACTGCAGCAAGATATCTTAGACAGGATATTTGAAGGACACTTTGGGATTATCAAATGCAAAGGCAGGGCTCAGTCATCTGAGAGGTCAAGTACCTCAAAGAAATTGAGGTCCTAATAGCTGACCCTAAAAGTTAAAACAATTCACAGACCTGAGCAATGAGAACCGCTGATTTCCACTACCTGTCCGTGGAAATGAGTACTAACAGGCCAGTTATATTTGACCGATGAGCTTATCTTATTACTGTCAACTACTTTTTTCATTGGGCAGAGGTGAAAATGGTACACTTGCCGGGAAGTACTCACTAGATGTGGGATGCCTGACATGGTTGCGTCAGACAATGGACCACAGTTTGTTAATGAGTCTTTCAGTCAGTTCTGGATTTGAATATGCAACAATTTGTCTCAGTTACCCACAATCAAATGAATAAACTCAGTCTGAGATTCAGAAAGTCAAATCTTTTTTGAATAAAAATGCTGATATTTATATCACCTACATGTTCACCAACTCCAATGAGGCTTATCAGACTCACTGATGCTCTGAAGACAACTCCTCTCCTAAAAAGAGGTTGACTCCACAGTTTAGTGGGCAGGACTATTAGAAGATTTGTACAAAGGAGCAGTCTTATCAGGAGCAGCTGGGTACCTTCTATAATAAACATCATGGTGCATGATTGTTGTCATGCTTGGGCCAAGGGCAATATGCATTGAAAAGGACTTTAACAGGAATGGTATGGTTGTTTAAGAGGCAATGGTCCAGCAGTAATCATATATATCCATACAGTGAAGGGAACTGAATGGAGGAACTGTAGGAACTCAGTCACATTGCAGAACAATCATATAGCAATGATTTATTAGGATCAGAATCAAGGTCAACAACACTGAAACTAAAGACCCATCAACCTTCCAAGCAGAAAACATGTTCTAGAAATATAGTGAAAACCTCCTGACTGCCTGAATTTGTGAAGTCAGAGTCATGGGAGAACTGGGGCAATGGTAAATGAAGTACAAATGGTAAATGAAGTACAAATGATAAACTTTAGGGGAAAACGTTTGAGCAAGAGGTTGTATCAGGTAATATTTCCAAATGCGCTAATACTGGAGGTTGCATTAAACTCCACTCAATCTGATGATATGCAGTCTTGGGTGGAGAAATTGGGAGAATATTTCTGGATCTTGAAGACAGATGTGTCACCTACATATCCCAATTGTTACGATGCAGAGATCTCTGCTAATGAAAACTAAAACACCCAGAAAAGCTCGCCTCACCTCGTAATCTGTTGAATGTGAGTGAGTGAAAGAAAACCCTTCATTTCCACTATTTAAAGAAAAAAATAACAACTTTTTTTCCCCTAAATCTAACAGTGAACACTAAACACAAGTTATTAACAAACCCAAGTCCGCTTTTCTTAACTAATCACTTTCTGACACCAACTCTCTTAAAATGCTGCTCCAATAACACAATTTCTAAACATTAAATAAACGTAATCTCTCAAAGTCCATGCAGTCACTTATGCTGTCTTCCTTCTGATCTTCCGAATCTGCTGATTCTTTCCATCCTCCCAATTCTGCTGTCTTCTCCCTGGGCCATCTTCTATGTATTTTTTATAGCGAGTTGCTTTATATAAAATTCCTTGGTACTTTTAATGGATGGTGTTTTCTGAGAGATTTCTTTAAGAGCTCTTTCAGGCGACGTGTTCTCAGGTTCAATGAGCGGTTAGCTCTGACTAATATTTAAAATACAACTCCGTTTATGTCACAAAGACTCATGACTTCTCACTGATCTGATGCTGTCAATATGATCAAATGCAAACTCAATGGGATTAACTTAAATTCATTGGTTAAATTCAAATCTGGTTGCCTTAACATCAAAACACAACCCTAAGTCGATTTTTACATACTATCAATTCTCAGCATTCTCTGCATTGTCAGCTAGTCACAGACACATGTGATGTCACAATCTCTCTGCTTAGAAAAGCCCCCTCTCTCAAAGTGACCATACACACTTTTGTCTTCATAACACAATCATCCTACTTACAATGACTTTTTCACTAATGTATCTTGTTGCTATCACGAAATAAAGTATGTCTTGAGAAGACAAAAACTTCTTCTGGTAAAACACATGAATGATTGCTCCACTGGCACCATAAACCAAACAGACCCTTAGTCCCAGACAAGGAAAGAGATATTGTGGTAGAATCCTTCAGCCCAAAAATAGGATAATTCCAATTCTGAATGATGATGGCCTGCAAAAGACTGATGTATTTGTTGTCATCTTTACCCAGAAATGTAAATAAATGACTGATGTTAGTTTCTTCCTTGGATAGAATTGCTGATGCAGGCTGTCTTCAACCAATTTGGTTCACTCCATGTGACATTAAAAAAAAACACTCAAATATACTTGAAGCAGCAAAAACTAGCCCACTCTGCCAAGGACATGCAATTCCTTCATCTCTTCTACCACCAAAGCCTAGCCACCCGATGCCTGGAGGAAGAATGCCTCATCTTCCCCCAGCGACCATCTGACCACACAGCATCAACTTCAGTTTTTCCAATTTGCTCATCTCCCCTCCCAACACCTTCTCCCAGATCAACCCTCCAATTTGGCACCACCCTCTTGAACTTTTCCCAATTGTCCGTCTTCTTTGCCACCTATCTGCTGCACCCTCTGCTCCGACCTATCACCTTCACCCCCTACACGCCTTCCTAGCTACCTTTCCCCCGCCAGCCCCACTCCCCTCCTATTTATATCTCAGTCCCCTTTGCACCCCCACTCCTACTCCACCAACATTCCTGAGGAAGGGCTTATGTCTGAACGTCTAGTCTGCTGCTCCTCAGATGCTGCCTGAACTGCTGTGCTTTTCCAGCGCCACACTTTTTGACTCTGATACAGGAAAACAGCAAGCAAGCTGATGATTTGGGAGGTTCTGTCCAGACTGCTCTTGAATCTAAGTATAGGAACAGCATGAATGCAGATGCCGTCTTGTGCACATCTGTCTTTTATTTGCAGATAGAACGTATTGCTACAGGACCAAAACAGATCCACATTGAACTGATATTCAACGAAGAAAGTCAAAATTGCGAATCACTACCAAATCAATCTTGTTCAGAAAAGTCAAACAGAGCATTAATTTAATGTTTCAATTATAAACTTGACATAGCTGATAAAGCAGCATTCTATTAGCACTTTGTTTAATGCGCAAGTTCTTCAATCGGGGCGGGGTGGGTAATCCACAATTCTGACTAAGATGGAGATTTGTACCAACAGAGAAACTAACATCTATTAAGCCTAAATTACACTGATATAATTACTCCTGTTTTGAACTGGTTCATTAATGAAGAAGTGTCACTGCATATTAGCTGGAAAAAATGAACAGAACTGTTGGTTTAGGTGTCCAAATTTTTCCTGCATGTTTTGGCATCCTAAAGATTAAAAGGACTAGAGACTATCACATTTCACAGTATTTAAAAGAGCAAGTTGGGCTCTAGAAATTTTCACATTGCTTCAGACTAGTATAAAATCACGAAAGCATCACTAAAGGATTTAACTCCTTTGCACTTTCTGGAACACAGTTACTGTGAAGTGAAAAATTGAGCAATGAGCATGTTAGTGGGTCATTATTTTGCAAAATTTTGAACAGAAATATAAGTTACAGGTTAAGTTGCTGCTCTGTGTGCTTTTGAAAATTAGTTTGGTTTGCATGATTGAACAATGCTTTGAATCAAAGAATGGAACATTCAATATGCAGCTTTTGGAATGCACTGTACTATACAGCAATTTAGTGGGAATTTCAAAGTTACCATTTTATTAAGTTTATTGATAAAACAACACACTTTTCGAGTAGGCAATTTTTAATGAGTTTTTTGAACAGTTGAGAAATAAATTAGAGCTCATATTTATGATGATAATGTTAGCATAATTGCACTGAAAAACAATTTTTTAAAAGACACATTTCAATATATGAACTTGCATTGGCCTAAAGCCTGTCAAGCATGTTTGGTTTATTAATTGAATTACAACTTACAGTACATTTCTTCACATGAATCAAAAAAATCAGCCATTAAACCTTAAATCAACGCTTCAAAGTAGAGCTTTCTGGTGGCATGGAAAATAGGCAAAAAGTAGGACAAAGAGTTCTAGTTTTTTTTTGTATTATCATTCATAGAAATACTTCCTGACTGACCTAGTTCTAATTGTAAGATAATGCTCATATATTCTGGAAAGATATTGGAAGACATAACATGTGAGGAAGTGAGGACTGCAGATGCTGGAGATCAGAGCTGAAAAACATGTTGCTGGAAAAGCGCAGCAGGTCAGGCAGCATCCAAGGAGCAGAAGAATCGACGTTTCGGGCATAAGCCCTACTTCAGGAATGAGGAGGGTGTGCCAAGCAGGCTAAGATAAAAGGTAAGGAGGAGGGACTTGGGGGAGGGGTGTTGGGAATGCGATAGGTGGAAGGAGGTTAAGGTGAGGGTGATAGGCCGGAGAAGGGGTGGGGGCGGAGAGGTCAGGAAGAAGACTGCAGGTCAAAAAGGCGGTCAAAAACTTCGCAAGAATGGCAATAAACTCTCAGTCCTTCCATATCCGTCACAAATTCACCTGCACCTCCACACACATCATTTACTTCATCCGCTGCACCTGATGTGGCCTCCTCTACATTGGGGAGACAGGCCGCCTACTTGCAGAACATCTCAGAGAACACCTCTGGGACACCGGCACCAACCAATCCAACCGCCCTGTGGCTGAACACTTTAATTCCCCCTCCCACTCCGCCAAGGACATGCAGGTCCTTGGCCTTCTCCACCGCCAGACCATGGCAACACGACGCCTGGAGGAAGAGCGCCTCATCTTCCACCTAGGAACCCTCCAACCACAAGGGATGACTACAGATTTCTCCAGCTTCCTCATTTCCCGTCTCCCCACCTTATCTCAGTCCCAACCTTCGGACTCAGCACCGCCTTCTTGACCTGCAATCTTCTTCCTGACCTCTCCGCCCCCACCCCCACTCCGGCCTATCACCCTCATCTTAACCTCCTTCCACCTATCGCATTCCCAACACCCCTCCCCCAAGTCCCTCCTCCTTACCTTTTATCTTAGCCTGCTTGGCACACCATCCTCATTCTTGAAGTAGGGCTTATGCCCGAAACGTCGATTCTCCTGCTCCTTGGATGCTGCCTGACCTGCTGCGCTTTTCCAGCAAGACATTTTTCAGTTCAGACATAACATGTGATCCTTGCTACTTTGGTAACCAAGGCACTTAAACTATGGAAGTTCAATATTGAACTATAGAGCTGTCAGCTTGACATTGGTGGGGGTAAGTTTAGATTAGATTACTTACAGTGTGGAAGTCCAAGTCCACACCGACCCGCCGAAGTGCAAACCACCAGACCCATTCCGCTACATTTACCCTTTCACCTAACACTACGGGCAATTTAGCATGGCCAATTCACTTAACCTTCACATTTTTGGACTGTGGGAGGAAACCGGAGCACCCTGAGGAAACCCATGCAGACACAGGGAGAATGTGCAAACTCCACACAGAGAGTCACCTGAGGCGGGAATTGAACCCGGGTCTCTGGCGCTGTAAGGCAGCAGTGCTAACCACTGTGCCACCCAAGTTTTTGGAGGTGATTCCAAAAGATAGGATTTACATGCATTTGGAGAGGCAAGGGCTGATTAGGGGTAGTCAGCATGGTTTTGTGCAAGAGAATTTGTGTCTCACAAACTTGATTGAGTTTTTGAGGAAATAACCAAAATGATTGAAGGAGGAAGAATTCTGTACATTGTTTATTTGAAATTTAGTAAAGCCTCTAATAAGGTTCCACATGGCAGACTAATTAGTACAGTTAAATCACATGGGATTCAGGGTGAGCTTACCAATTAGATACAAAATTGGCTTAATGTAGGAGTCAGAAAGTGATAATGGAGGGTTGTTTTTCAGACTGGAGGCCAGTGAGCAGTGGTGTTCCACAGAGATCGGCATTGGGCCCACTTTTGTTAGACATTTATCCAAATTATTTGGATAAGAATATAGGAGGCATGGTCAGTAAGTTTGTGGATGACACCAAAATTGGCAGTCTACTGGACAGTGAAGAAGGTTATCTAAGATTCTAAAGAAATCTTGATCAATTGTGTCAATGGGTTGAGGAGTGGCAGCGTAGTTTAGTTTGGATAAATGCAAGATATTGCATTTTGGTAAAAGAAACAAAGGGCAGGACATATACAGTTAATGGTAGGGTCCTGGATAGCATTGTAAAACAAAGAGACTTCGAGGTTCAGGTACAGAATCATTTGGAATAAACACAAGGTGTATAGCATGCTTGCCTTCATTGCTCAGACCTTTGAGGAAAGGTGTTGGAACGCCATATTGAGGTTGTTTGTGAGACCTCTTCTAGAATACTGTGTGCAGTCCTGGTCACCCCGCTACTGGAAGATTATTATTAAATTAGAAAGAGTTCAGAAAAGATTTATCAGGATGTTTCTGGGAATTGAGGATTTGAGATATAAAAACAGGCTGGATAGGTTAGGATATTTTCCACTGGAGCATAGGAGCATCATGGGTGACCTTATTGAGGTTTATAAAATCACGTGGGGCACAGATAAGGTGAATAGCAAGGGTCTTTTCCCTCGGGTGGAGGAGTTCAAAACTAGGGGACATATTTTAAAGGTAAGAGGGGAAAGACTAAAAAAGGACAGCAGGGGCAATGTTTACGCAGAGAGTGATTCATGTGTGGAATTAACTGCCAGAGGAAGTGATGGATGCAGGTATAGTTATCAAATTTAAAAGACATCTGGATAAGTACATGAATAGAAAATACCTGGAGGGATGTGGGCCATACACAGGCAAGTGGGACTACTTTAGTTTGTGAACATTGTCAGTTCGGACTGGTTGGATAAAGGGTCTGTTTTCATGCCCCATGACTCTTTTTATGTGGAATTTAAGCTCCAGTCAATTACTTCAGAAACTTTGGTTGCTGACGTGGCTTCTGTGGAAGTGGTATGGTAGAAGTATGAAAGCCTTTGAGACATGCTATATAATTTTAAAGCCCCTTGGTACTGAGTGATAATAAATTCTTCCTCTCCCACATTTTCCCTCTCAATCAGCCTTTTGTGTGCAGAATTGGAAGATTGAAACAATGCTTTCTGTAAATGATCTCAAACAGATTTTGTGATAGAAATTGCGTGTTCAAATTTTATATTTTTCAATACAGGCATAAACTGAAAATGATGAACTCAATATCCCAGGAAATTAAAACTTCTGTGAAGACTGAAACTGGTAGAGACTATATAAAATGACACAGAACAACCCAAGCTTAGTAATAGCAACTGGTTATTTGGTAGTGCAGAACTTGAGTATTGTAGAAATAAGCTATCTAAACAAACTTTTTGTCTTGGAACCATCAAGATAAATCAAAAGACTATGACTGTAAGGGTCATCAACACTTTCAAACAGTATGAGCAGAATGTGCTGATTGACACTGATTGGTGGTAGCATTACCATGGAGAATGCACCAGTTAGATGATGACTGACAGTTAACTATTTACTTTTACTTAAATTTCATTCAGACAGCTCGACTCTGTTTCATCGAGGTATTGTTGGACAAGGCACTGTCCTAAAAATAATGAAAGAATGTTGGTGACCTACTTTTATCAGTTATAACAAGTAGTGTGTTCTACTGCAAAGTACAGCCCCCCTCGTGCACCAATACAGACAGCTTCTACTATGCATAAGTGCACCATACTGTAAGCCAGAGGTATAATCTTAAATTAGTTGACAGTTTAATTCTTAGTACATTCAGGATTATTTAGTAAATATTAAATCAGTCATGGAAATTCATCTAATTAGATTAGATTAGATTAGATTACTTACAGTGTGGAAACAGGCCCTTCGGCCCAACAAGTCCACACCGACCCGCCGAAGCGCAACCCACCCATACCCCTACATTTACCCCTTTAACCTAACACTACGGGCAATTTAGCATGGCCAATTCACCTGACCTGCACATCTTTGTGACTGTGGGAGGAAACCGGAGCACCCGGAGGAAACCCACGCAGACACGGGGAGAATGTGCAAACTCCACACAGTCAGTCGCCTGAGTCGGGAATTGAACCCGGGTCTCTGGCGCTGTGAGGCAGCAGTGCTAACCACTGTGCCACCGTCACGCCCACAATAATTGAAACAGCATAGAAGATGCATCACCTTGTGCCACTGCTCCACTTCCTCAAATGTTGGACATTCTTTAGAGTTTTGCAAGCTGTTTGGGCATCGTCAATATTGTGCCTGTCGCATGCAATCTAACAGACATGGTATTTGATACAATCCATCAGTCTTTGGATTGTGCAGCTTATGTATTAGCTTCATACTGACATAATTATTCACTTTTATGACCAGTGGAGCATCATTTTGGCTTGACAGCAGTTCCTGTTAGTGGCAAACACTGCTTGTACTTTTACTTCATAGCAACAGTATGAAACAACTGTCTATAGCTGTGCCTGAAATCTTTAAGATATCTTGCCCATCAAGGGTAATCACAGGTAGACTTCGAACCTTCTAGGTCCAATAGTGGCCCATTTATCAGTTTTCATAATAAGCAGCAAGAATTGATCTGATCAAGATTTACCTTCAAGTCACAGGATAGCTTTGATCTGTCTAATTTTAGCATGGCACTTGCATGGTGACCAGATGACATGTGCCCTGTTTGACCAGTCTTACAGTTTGTAGAATTGTAGAACAGTAAAGCTATATTGCCCAGTGAAGGTAGGTTTGTGGTAGACAGTAGCAGATATTCTCCAGATTTTTCAAGTGGCATATCAAGGAAGGGTTGACTGCTCCATTATGAAGGTGAGTTTGAGTGCAGGATAGATCTAATTAAGAGATGTAAATTCTTACATGCAGATGTAGATTCAAATGTAGTGAATGGGGGTGGGAAACTAGTTGCCATCACTGGAACCTTTTTTTTTTCAAAAGGACGCTAACAAAGTCATGAGAAAACTGGATCTAAAGGAGAATCCCATGGCAAAACCATTTGTTTGAGCACATGAGGAGTCATTAAACATGAACTCAACTGCATACTGCATAGTTGTTAAATTCATAAGTCCAGTGTATGTACCCAAAGCATAAACTCAGAGAAAGATTAAGCTTGCACTGAAAAAGAGACAGAGTTAAACTCCACTTTTTAATAACTGTTTCATTTTCATTGGTACTTTAATTGTGAGAGAGATATTGTGGGTTAATCGAGTGAATGAGATGCCATCTTTTTGTTAACCTCCCAAACAAATGTGTAAGAAATGAAACAACCTTTTAAATATGCAAAACTTTGCTGCTGGTTTACTCAAATTAAGTCAATTACTTCAGATATCAGAAAATTGACAAATCTACATGTAAATATACTGGTCAATAAAAGGAAACTTCTGAAATTTGTCCACTGAAGTATAACCACTCAAGAGCAATCCCAAAAAATTAAAGAGAGGAGATATAATGGAGAAGGATTAGTTTTCTCTGGTGATTCTATTAAACATCATATTGGGAAAGAGATCAAGGAAGGGAAGCTCACCTCTTAGTATAAAACAGCACTTAAATCATAGAGCAGGATGGTTTTAATGGTGTGACTAGTGAGTTTTAGAAGCACTGGAGGACTTTGACCTGCAAGGACAACAAGAAGATATGATGATTAAAAATGGAAAGATAGTTATATCCATTGGGCCGGTCAACGATATATAATTTGAGATGATTTGTTGATGCTAATTCGGAACTGATAAAGTAGTATGTAAACAAAAGGAGATAGCCACAGTATTGGCAAAGTTAAAGTTCAAAAGGCTGAGTTGATTTTTCAGGAAATAAGTGGAAATGGGCTCAAAAGAACCAGGTCAGAGTGATGATGAGAAGCTGTCTATGTATCTGTATGAACAGGAGTTTGTGCAGGGTGGTACTTGGGTACTCAAAAATATGAATATTGAATAAATTAAGCCTGCAAATACCACAATGCATTATCTTTGTTCGGGATAGTAAGCTCAGAAATTTATTATTTCTGAGAACCCAATATTTTTCCCAAGCTTCTTTCCCATTCTAATATTTACATAATAGAAATCAACAAAATCTCTAACAAAAATGCTAACAGATTCGAAGTAACTGCCTTTATCATGAAGTGTTGAAAGTTGAAATTGTAAAGAACAAACCCTGCAATACATCACACAGCTAGTAATCTGTCCCCAGAGTGCTATAGAGACTTTGCTATCATCTAGGAATATGACAAAGCAGAAAAATAACAGCTAATAGCCTTTCAAAAGAAACTATAATCATGATTAACTTCATCGAATTCAAAAACCACAACAATAAAACTGCTTACCTGTGCTAATCTGTACACATAAAATTCCAGTTAGTTTGCATTTCAATCCGACCATATATCCTTATCTGAAAACAGATTACTATCCTAATCCAGAGTAGAGGAGCACATGTACAAAACACAGACTCACAAAATCTGAATAAAATACATGACAATTTACTATAAATTGAAGTTGATCGCACCACACTCAGTGTCATGTTTCTAGGATCAACAAAAATCAAAATTGTGCTGGAAGCAGTTTTATAACTGTACTTGCTCCTGTACTCAAATCCTCTTGCAAACATACTATTTTCCTTCCTAAGTGCTTACTGTACCTGTATGCTTGCTTTCAATGACTGGTATACAAGGACACTGTAGTCCCTTTGTACATCAATATTTTCCATTGTCCCAATTTCAATATACATTGCCATTCTGTTTTCTTACTGAAGTAGATGAATTCACATTTATACAGTTTGTATTTCAAGTGTCATGTATTTGCCCACTCTTTTCACTTGCCTAAATCGCTTGAAGTTTGCTTACATCTTTCTCATCACTTTCAATCTTGTCATCAGAAAACTTGGAAATATTACATTTGATTCTCTCATCAAAATTGTTAGTGGATATTGTACCCAAATATTGATCCATGTTATATCCCATTGTTCATCACCTTTATCATTCTTTAAAAGTTTTAAACTTCTATGCATTGATTCACTATTGTACATAAAAGGTCTAATTCCTGTTAGTAAAGTTTTGCCATAATAATCCTAAGCATTAAAAGGAAATGCAAATTAATACATGGAAATGAGGGTCTGAAAGATAGTCTGAAAGATATTTATATGCTACGTGCAAATATGCACACTGAAAACAATTTGTTGAGTATACTTAACTGTACAAATTATCAGCTGGCATGGTGTAGGGATATATAAAGAATAGTCTAGCACCTTCAAAACCAGAAATGAGAAGGGAAATGGAGAAAATACACCAGAAGTAGCACTTATAGACTTTGAAGTTCAGACTGGCTGCCTGCTTTCTTTCTCTCAGCCAGTAATAGTTTTGTTTTAAATTCTGAATATTGAAGTACTCAATCACTCAACAAAGTATTTTGGACCAAACATTATTAAATGAGAAGACAACACATTAAAATCAACTGCACTTGTTGTACGCCAATGAGCTATAGTATATAATCTAAAAAAAAGTTGTCAGCTCCTTCCTAAAATATTGCAATATCTAAAAGCATTATATAAGCACATGATGAATCCAATGTAGAACTGATCTTATGACACCAAAATAAAACAATGGTACTCAAATTTATCTTCCAAGTACATCCAAATCCTAGTACTACCATAGAACACCAATTTGTTTCAACTGGTAAAATGTGTTTGACACTTACACACATGTATAATATGCATATAGGGAAAAATAAATGGAGAAGAGCATTTAGAGTCATGGAGATGTACAGCACGATAACAGACCTTTCGGTCCAACTCATCATGCCGACCAGATATCCTAACCTAATTTAGTCCCATTTGCCAGCATTTGGCCCTTATCCCTCTAAACCCTTCCTATTCATATACCCATCCAGATGCCTTTGAAATGTTGTAATTGTACCAGCCTCCACCACTTCCACTGGCAGCTCATTCCATATATACACCACTCTCTGTGTGAAAACGTTGCCCCTTAGGTCCCTTTTAAATCTTTCCCCTCTCACCCTAACCCTATGACCCCCAGTTCTGGACTTGTCTATTTACCCTATCCATGCTCCTCATGATTTTATAAACGTCTAGAAGGTCACCCCTCAGTCTCTGACACTCCAGGGAAAACAGTGCCAGCCTATTCAGCCTCTTCCTATAGACTATACCCTCCGACCCCTTTCAAGTTTCACAACATCCTTTATTTATTTGTGTATATTTGTTTGTATATATAACATTGTATGTAACATTTCTTTGTTTAATTATGTTCCTATAAAATAAGCCTTTAATCAGCAGTGATGGGGTAGAGGAGGCGATGGTCTCAGGGTATTATCACTGGACTGTTCATGCAGAGACCCGGAAATGTGCTGAGGACCAGGGTTTGAATCCTGCCATGTCTGATGGTGGAATCTGAATTTAATTTTAAAAATCTGGAATTAAGAGTCTAATGATGACCATGAATCCACTGCTGATTGCTGGAAAAAACCTTCTGGTTCACTAATGTCCTTTAAGGAAAGAAACTGCCATCTTCACCTGTTCTGGCCTAGGCCCAGCCCACGTCAATGTAGTTACCTCTTAACTGCGCTGTGAGCAATTAGGGATGGGCAATAAATGTTGACCTAGCCAGCAACGCCCACATCCTGTGAACAAATAAAAAAGCAGGCTCTGCTACATGTCAACCTGAAAGCTAGCAAAAGTTGAACAAAGGTTTCAAAAAATCTGAGACACCCCTCCATATAAAAAGCAGCTTTGAAATAGATTTGTATCTTGTGAAAACAATTACATTAAAAATTAAAGAGTAAGGACTTTTGTCAAATATATCCACATTACTCTCTGAAGGCAACCAATATAGATATATTTATGGGGGAGCTAAATATACATAATATAAGGATGCTGGATTAGTGGTGCTGGAAGAGCACAGCAATTCAGGCAGCATCCGAGGACAGGCAAAATCGACGTTTCGGGCAAAAGCCCTTCATCAGGAATAAAGGCAGAGAGCCTGAAGCATGGAGAGATAAGCTAGAGGAGGGTAGGGGTGGGGAGAGAGT
>NC_057725.1:47728752-47779650 GCF_004010195.1 Chiloscyllium plagiosum | reverse complement strand
GGTGTAATCCAGGTAGGTGTGGGAGTCGGTGGGTTTGTAAAAAATGTCAGTGTCAAGTTGGTCGTCACTGATGGAGATGGAGAGGTCCAGGAAGGGGAGGGAGGTGTCAGAGATGGTCCAGGTAAATTTAAGGTCAGGGTGGAATGTGTTGGTGAAGTTGATGAATTGTTCAACCTCCTTGCGGGAGCACGAGGTGGCGCCAATGCAGTCATCAATGTAGCGGAGGAAGAGGTGGGGAGTGGTGCCGGTGTAATTACGGAAGATCAACTGCTCTACGTAGCCAACAAAGAGACAGGCATAGCTGGGGCCCATACGTGTGCCCATGGCATAAGGATGTGCTGATGTGGTTAATCGCAGAAAGGTGGATGAAGGTTAATGTAGAGCATTACTACAAGTATTAGTTGGTCTGAATGATCTGACTTTCCATTGCAAATATTATTAGAGCAGGCTTAGGTCAGTAGTAATGGCAGCAACATTGTTGCCATGCAGTCAGCATTAGTTATCATTATGATTCTGAAATGGACAGTGATAGCTGTTATTGTTTCACCAAAACTAACACTAACTTCCAGAGTTCATACATGTACAGTTAAATGCAAAATTCAGAAGTTGCTTAGGAGAAACATCAAGGTACTCAACAGCAAAGAACGATTTGAAGTGGGAGTTATTGGCATTTTTGATAAAGGTGTGAGTGGTGGTGAGCCCTTAGCACTTTTTACAACAATTTCCCTTACACAGTAAATGTAGTGTGTCCTGGAAGGGTCATAGATATCTTAAAACGTGAAGATAATTTAGCTCTATTTTATAGTGTCTAATTCTTTCAGTTTGGAGTTTTTGCATCAGAGTTAACTTGCATCTCTTAGTACAGTTCAATATCTTGATGACTGGTCATCAACCTGAAATGTTAACTCTTGTTCCATTCACAGTTGCTGTCTGTCCTATTGGCCCTTAACGGTGTCTCAGAACATGGCACGTACTGTTGACATCATTAATCCCGGTTGTGTTTTTATGAATATTATAAAGATAATGACATGCTAGAGAATGGAAATGAAGAGAGAAAAAGTGTGTTTATTTGTATGGTCATTGCCACAACTATGTAATTATAGGGGATATTTCATACAGGCAACTAATCTCTGTAAGAATGGACACAGAATGCTGCAAGGTGCCTGTCAATATCACATGACTGCCCTTGCTGGTTCTCTTCAGCTAAAAGGGGAGACTGATGTTTGATCTCAGAATCAAAGAAAGGAGTTGACTCTTAGACAACATGATGGATCCATGTGATGGTGGGAGAATTCAAAGCCCCTGAGAAAACTACAGATTGAAGTGACACTGCAGAGAATTACAACATAACTGACTTTGCTTTTTGAAGTAATAATTCAAAGTTAACAAAACAAGCAGTTTGCTTTGGCTTTAATAAAGACAGACTAAGTGATACCATTTTGTTAAAGCACCCTAGGAAGAATGCAGGCATCTTGAGAGGGGGAAGGAGAGAAGGACAGAGCGAGAGTGAGCACAAGCTCAGGGGAAAGGGTTCCATAAATCAACTGCTGTTCTGTTTAAAACAATCTGCAAATGTGGTTAACTGTAGAACTAGCTGGCAACAAAAAAACCTTCCCCCGCCAACCCTCAGCCTGATCTGCCCTTTGTGTCCATCAGTACAAGTAAATTCCAATGATTCAACTACAGAAACCATCGCAGATATTGAATTCTGACTTTACCAAGTAACAGGAACAAAGATAAAGACTGTGCTTATTTTTATCTCTTTAAGTATATTTTATCCACATTTACTTTGTATCTAAATTAGCTCATAACTATTTATGTTTTACACGGCAACTTGTATAGCTTGTTTAGATCCCCTTTTAGGTTTTTTTTTGTGTTCTAACTTAGAAATAATGAGTAGCAAATTTTATTCTTAAGTTGACACCAGTCAACTTATTGGTGTCAACAGGAGTTTTTTTTAATACATATTTTACTGTTACATGTATTTAAGAAAATACTGCAAAATATGTATATGTCACCATAATTAATCTAGCACAATTTTAATTATAGAATTTTTTTTAAAAAAGAAACAATGTATATGAAGTTAAGACAAATTTCATTTTTTGTTCGAACTAGGGCTTGTTGATTGCATATGTGGTGATGGGACACCACCTCACAGCGCCAGAGACCCGGGTTCAATTCCCGCCTCAGGCGACTGACTGTGTGGAGTTTGCACGTTCTCCCCGTGTCTGCGTGGGTTTCCTCCGGGTGCTCCGGTTTCCTCCCACAATCCAAAAGATGTGCAGGTCAGGTGAATTGGCCATGCTAAATTGCCCGTAGTGTTAGGTTAGGGGTAAATGTAAGGGTAGGGGTATGGGTGGGTTGCGCTTCGGCGGGGCGGTGTGGACTTGTTGGGCCGAAGGGCCTGTTTCCACACTGTAAGTAATCTAATCTAATCTAATCTAATCTAATCTAATCTAATCTAATCTTACTCCACAACTGTTCCTGAGGCCGCAACACCACCTTTGCCAAATTCAGTTCATTGCCACCATAGTCATGAGCACATCCTTGTCCCAACTACTAAGGACCGGAGCCCATTCTCAACTTTTGAGGCCTGATGGACCATCCAAATTAACTCTAAAATAACAAGAGATTATTCACTGCGCCACTTTTGCTGATGCTGCCAAAGCATCAGAGGAAAAACAGACCCCAATCCATCACAGCTGTGGCAGACGCTCAAACAGCAGTTGCCACTGTCACCAGGAATGGACCAGATCCGCCATTCAATAGCTCCTCTCTCCACCACCACAGTGACAGAAGGAACAGAAATCTGAATTTGATTCAAAAGTCAAATGAAGAAAAGAAAAATAAAAAAGGATGTGGTTGGCACGCAGAGGGAGCAAAAGGACTGGGAGCCGGAACACCACCTTATCCTGCCACCTCTGCCATATTTAATGCTACATTTATATATATCCTCGGCTTCAGATTGCCTGCAATGTGAACATCAGTTACTGCTTGTTTGAACTGTTGTTTACAAAGCTGGCCATTCACACTAGGTTACTTGGTTTCAAAACTACAACTACTTTGTCAGAAACATTTTTTTGACACCAGTTTTTAAAAACCAATATAGAAACAAAAGTCTTTACACTATATATTGACAATATTGTCACAGACCAACAGCTGTAGAGTGTAATTGTGACTGAATATGTGGTGGTAACTAACTTGACAACGATTGAAAGTACTTTTATACTTGAAAATATGCTACTATGTGAAAAATCTCTATATTATTGCCAATCACCAAATCAAATTTGAACCAAATCTTTTGTAGCCAAAATCTATTGTTGCCAAAATCTGCTGCGGACAAAATCCAATTCCAAAAGCTTGTAATTTAAAAAAAAAATACAGATGTGCTCAACTTCAAACATTAAACTATTGCAAGGTGATAGTAAAATGTCTGCTTCCAAGGTTTAGATTTGCAAAGAACACCTTTAGACACTACAGGCAATGAAAGAGTGATGGGTTTCTGATAAAATTAAGGCAACTGCTGAAGTATCACACTTTGTTAAAAAAAACCTTGAAACTTGTGGATGGAGATACTGAATATATCAATTACACAATTTCCTAAAAATATACATAAACAGATGTCATTAAAAAAAGCCTTTTAAAATGTTATAAATAGTTTAGACACCTTCTTGTAAGCAAGCAATGAAAGATTTGACACAACATCTGTTAGAATTGTGTGTCTAGATTCGTGGTAAAGATTTATAGAAAGCATATTAATGCCATAAGTTAACCAGCTTGATGCCAGCACATTAAAAATTTACAGTTGTATTACAAATATTTTAATGGGAGCAACGTCATTCAGGAAAAAAATTAATGAAAGGTTTTAAAATTAGGCCGTGCCATCATATCATCTTGGGGAGAAAATGATAAGGGGTCGACATTAAAATTAACACTAAGACTTAAGACCAGATTGGCAGAGGCAAAGAGTACTTTTTTCACAGCTTTTAGAGGAAGAATGAATTGGTAAAGCACAGAACAATATGATGAGCCATTGAATTGACTTTAGATTGCTCTTGTAAGGCTCATTAGACATGATGAGCTGACATTTTGAAACTGCATTCAGAGACAAGTAAACAACACTGTTGCTTTGGTTTGCTGAAAGTTTGGGTGAGATTTTAACTCACTCAAAACCCATACACTTATGCATATGTAAAATTGGGCTCACTTTGAGCATATTCATCCCTGCTAATTACGATTTCAGAGCAGGTAATGTAGATTAATATAACACTTCATATAATCTGGTTAAGGACAGTGAATAGGAGGGCTCTGGCTCATCATTTCTTCAAGATGTGTCATTATATAGCAAATAGAAATAAATGTAGGAAATTGATTAAAACATCCTTTTTTGCCAAACATCTGTGCTACACATTTGCTTCAATGAGGTTTAGTGGTGAGGGATAAAACAACACAAAAAATACAAACAAAGACAGTAAAAAGTTGCATTAGTATATTATCGGGAAATGTGGGTCCACAGAAGACGGAGGAGAAAGTGAGGACTGCAGATCAGAGCTGCAAATGTGTTGCTGGAAAAGCGCAGCAGGTCAGGCAGCATCCAAAAAGCAGGAGAATCGACATTTCGGGCATGAGCCATTCTTCAGGAATGAGGAAGGTATGCCAAGCAGGCGAAGATAAAAGGTAGGGAGGACAGGTTAGGAAGGTGGTGCTGAGTTCGAGGGTTGGGACTGAGACAAGGTGGGGGGAGGGGAAATGAGGAAACTGGAGAAATCTGAGTTCATCCCTTGTGGTTGGGTTGGGACACCCAGACCAACCAACCCAACCACCCCGTGGCCCAACACTTTCAACTCCCCCTCCCACTCCACCAAGGACATGCAGGTCCTTGGATTCCTCCATCGCCAGACCATAGCAACACGACAGCTGGAGGAAGAGCGCCTCATCTTCCGCCGAGGAACCCTCCAACCACAAGGGATGAAATCAGATTTCTCCAGTTTCCTCATTTCCCCTCCTCCCACCTTGTCTCAGTCCCAACCCTCGAACTCAGCACCACCTTCCTAACCTGCAATCTTCTTCCTGACCTATCCGCCCCCATGCCCTCTCCGGCCTATCACCCTCCCCTTAACTTCCTTCCATCTATCGCATTTCCAATGCCCCTCCCCCAAGTCCTTCCTCCCTACCTTTTATCTTAGCCTGCTTGGCACACCTTCCTCATTCCTGAAGAAGGGCTCAACGTCAATTCTCCTGCTTCTTGGATGCTGCCTGACCTGCTGTGCTTTTCCAGCAACACATTTTCACCACAGAAGACAGATACAGGTGAGATTACTTAAAAAAACAAGAGAATTCCAACTAAAAAACATAAAGAACTGCAGATGCTGGAAATCTGAAACAAAAACAGAAGTTGCTGGAAAATCTCAGCAGGTCTGACAGCATCTGAGGAGAGAAATCTGAGTTAATGGTTTGGGTCCAGCGACTTCCCTTCAAAACTGATGGTAGCTAGGAAAAGGATGGAGTTTTTATGCAGAAGAATGAGGGGGTGTAAATGATAGAGAATTCCTGACCTGATTTTTTATTCATTTTCATACTGGGGACGAGTACAATGATTTGTTAAAAAAAGTAAACTAAAGGGAGCAATGAAGTAGATATAATACAACAAAAAAAAATTTGAGAAAACAATAGACAGAGCTTCAAGATATAATGGATTCTACTGCAGAGCATTTGAAAGGCACATGAGGTAATTGCAGGTTGAATTGTTAAATTACAAATGTCATTGTTGTTCAAGATGAAAAGGAAGTTGAATCCACGAACCACAGACCAGTCAATCTAACTTCAGTTACGATAAGGTTAGTGGAATCTATCATCAGAGGCAGAATGATGAACCACTTAGCAATCATGGGCTGATCAAAGAAAGGCAACATGAGTTTGTGAAGGATAGGTCATGACAAATTCACTCAAACCAAGTTGATGAACTGGTACCAGAGAATACCACCTCAGTTAAATAAAACCATATAAAACAATAGTTGGGCATACATCAAAAAATCCTTTTGTCAAAGCAAAACATTCTATTAGAAAACTTTATATTCACTGTTTACAATTAGTCCTCGCTCACATCTAATTTTCTGCGTCTTGTCAATTCTAATTTCACCTTCCCACCAATACAATTGGTTCTGATGGGCTTTTGTTACACTTTTCTAAATGATTTTAATTCTTCCGACTTGCTTTCCAAATGATGAGAATGGTTAATGGTGATGTACTGATATGTTCAAATAATAGGAAATGCTGACCATCAACTTAAACAGCTGATGTGCACAAGCCAAGCAGATTACAAATAGAAGTCTAGGAATAAATAGAGCAGCATGTCACAAGAGTGGAATACACTCTACTCCTGGCAATACAATGAGTGCCTTTGTATTATATAGCAACATGAGTAATCACGATCAAGTAAATATTGAGGCATTGGCCTACTAGACATTGGTTATGTAGCTTCAGTAGTTGATACAACACTATGGTTTGCAAATGCCATGATGTACTCATCTAAAATCTCCATAATTGACCAAGCTGACATTCACTGGGTACAAGTTTGTTGCCATTTAGATCTGCTATAGAAACAAGTTTGGAAGGGGCCAAGAATGGGATGGTACCCACCACCCATGCCGGAAAGAAGCGGTTGCTTGTCCAGGTCCCTGCATCACCGTTTATATGGGCCCAGTATATACACTTGGTTAGTTGTTAAATACCTTGTTTTAAACTCATCATCTCCTCAAGTGCAATTTGCAGCAATCATCCAGTCTGAACACAATCACTACCCAATGCTTGGTCCTTTGGTCAGGTGCCAAGTAACTGACTATGAGGTACCCACCTACAAGGTCAGAGGCAAACCCAATAGAATTTGCTGGACATATGGGAGAGCTGAGAGATTCCAATTTAATCCCAGGTTACTCAGATAATTGATATTAAGTGGCTCATTCATGAGCCTAATTGATATTCCACTGCCAGCGGGCACAGTATCCACATTGGACCTGTCCTAGTCCCAAATTAATTGGGACAGTTTTCCCACATCAGAATTCCAGTGCTGGCACTTCTGCGCAATTCCCTCGGCTCACGCACCATCATGCCCATCCTGGTGGGATGAATTAAATTTCATCGTCTGTTTCTCTCTCCACAGAACATGTGTACCACCAGCAAATTCTGGTTTTACCCAATTCATTCACAATATTAAATTAGGTTCTTAATCTAACTGACATTTGCAGAATTATCAGATTTAAAAGCGAACACACTGCAACATCCCAACGAATAAAACTGCACAGATTATTTAATACTTTGAAAATGTGTTTGTTTTTGATGGTCATTGGAATCATCATGGCAGTGAAACAGTGCTTGCTGGTTGCAGATTTAACAGAATTGAAAAGCGACTGAATATGTTTCACTTAAAGTTAAACAAGTCTCTGTTCTCTCTACCTACCCCTTTGTCCATGTGGGAATCAAATCTTGGTGACAGCTAAAGGGAAGGGTTTCAAATTTGCACACCCATTACTCAAAATATTCATATATCCAGAATTTGCTGGTGAAAAAAGATGTGAGAATGATTCATCCTGACATTCACAAGTAAACTGATTACCAGCTTGTGGGGAGGAGGAGGTATGCAGTAAATTCTGAATTGTGACAGTATACCAGGGATTTGTATGACTTCACTATAAGAGAACAAAGAACTGCAGATGTTTGACATCTTAAACAAACAAAACTAAACATTGCTGGAGAAACTCAGCTATCAGCATGTCTGACAGCATCTGTGGAGAGAGAAGCAGAGTCAACGTTTCAAGTTCAGTGACCCTTTCTCAGAACTGAAAGCAGCTAGGAAAAGAGATGTTATTATTATGCTGATGATGTGGGGTGGGAGGGTGGAGGCAGATTGGTGCAGACAGTGCCCAGAGAGAGAGAGAGAGAGACAGACAGACAGACAGACAGACAGACAAAAGGACAGGCAGATAAAAGGGATTGTTTATAGTAGGCTAGGGATAGAAAGGTTAGATCGGTGTTCGTGGGTTGGCTCTCAATTGTGAAAATCTCTACTTCTCCTGGAAGGTGTATCTGGAGCCTAGGATGGGAGGAAGTAAACAGGCAAGTGATAGCACGGGAAGGTGTTGTGGGAGAATGGGGAAGTGTTGGGAGTGAAGGATGACTGGACCAGGCTGTCCCATAAGGAATGGTCCCTGTGTAATTCCGATTGGTTGAATGGGGGTGCGGTGGGACTAAGTGCAAGTATCTAGTGCGTCCCACCAGAGGTAGTAGGAATGACAACTTACTATGTTTTGGATAGGGGTACTGGTGGGGTAGAAAGTGCAGAGCAGTTTCATTGTTATGGGAGGGAAGGTGTGAGGGCAGAAGAGTAGGAAATGAGTCCAACATGACTAAGGGCTCTGTCAACTAAGTGGTGAACGATCCTCAGTTGAAGAGGAAGATGGAAATTTGAGGCCCCCTTGCTGAAGGTGACATCATTAGAAAAGATACAAAGGACAAACTAGAAGAATGGAATGGAATCTTTACAGGAAGCAGGTTGTGAGGATGTATAATCAAGGTAACTGTGGAAGTCACTGGATTTGTAGTGGATACCGGTGACCAGCCTATTCCCTGAAATAGAAACAGATGTCGAGAAAGGAGAAAGGCTGGGGGTGTGGTCAGAGATGGACTAGATTCGACCAGTGGTGGTACTACACGGTAAGCTTTCAAGAAGCAGCATCTTGACTATTAACCTTTTCATGAAGCTTTAGTTTTTGCACAATAATTATCCGAGCACATCATAGAAAATTAAGTCTAGCAATTAACAGTGTAAGAAATGTTTAAGTGACACGATTGATTTTAATAACTGCCAATCAGCTTCTCAGAAAATAAACAATGACAAGTACATATTTCAATCTTTCAGGTTGAGCACTCCTGGCAATTTTAATAATATCAAATTTTATACTTTTACTTATTCCTTTCTCATTGCAATCCACTTTTGCATCCACTCTTAGCTGAAATTTCTGTGCTTGACTTAACAATGAATTAATTCACTATTGCTAGTTTGACTTCAATTCTATTTATGTTTATTTCTTAATTCTCTAATCTTATTAACTAAGGGGATATAATTACTTGCATTGCTCACCAAGGTCACAGATTTTTCTTCTCCTCGCCACTCAAGTTTGCACCCACAACTTTTTAAAAACCTAAATATACACAAATAAGTCTGATGAACAGGACACACTCCAATGTAATTAGAAACAGGATTGCTCAAGCAAGCAACATTTCATTTTATTTTAATATTAGCAGTGCTTGTATTTTAGAAATCTGCATCTTTTCTTTGCAAATTTTCTTCTAAATAATGGAAAACATTGTTTCATCCCCCTATATAGGTTGCTGTTTTAAAAGACAAAGGACTCTTCTCCCAAATTATATAAAGTAAACACACAAGTACAATTCTAACTGTAAATGCTCTTGATGTCATGCAGTTTTCCAAAAACATATCTTCTACAAATTAGGTCAAAAATAAACTTTTAAAGATAACTTCCCCTTGATATTAGACACCAAATGGTATGAAGCAGTCAGTCAGAAAACCCTCATCTTAGATCGGAAGATTTTTAGAATAGTCCAGACTTTGTAGTCAATAATGAAATGATGATGGACATCAAAAGTGAGTTACCCTGAAGACAATGGAGTTCTCTACAGCACGAGTTTCTAATATTGCAGTATTATGGGGTCTCTGGTGCCATATCAGGAGAATGGCTAGTATTCAGCAATAATGATGTGAATAAAGCAAAGTGAGCGGGAAATATTCTCATAAACAACGAATTAGAAAGTAAAAATTCGAGTGGCCAAGCACTATTTAAAGTAAACATTAACAACTTTATATCTTAAAGTATAACAGGGAATAATTAATTCACAAGTCTTTACTCTGTCCTAGCTTTTACCTTCCCTTCTCTATTACTGGACCGATAAAATTCCCAATTAAGATTTACAAAACAAAACTTCATATCTCAAAACCAGGCATCTTCCAGTTCTTCTATTTAGATCTTCCTGTGTCTTTTTCTTCTTAGGCATTTCTGCTTCACAGGTTACTGATCGAAAAAGGTACCTTCTAAGAGAGCTCTTTTTCAGGCAGTCTGTTTACGTGCTGGGGCTGAGCAGTTCTCCTTTACAATTTCAGCTTTACTTTTGTCCTTGGTTAAACCCAAATCTAACTTACTTGCTAATTCTAAAAGTATGGCCTTTTTCTTTCCTTCTAAACTTTCTTGGTAAATTTGAGAATCATCTTCAAATCCCAGAACCTCTTCAGCAATTTTAAGAGCCATTTCTCTCATTTTTAATTTAATCAACCACAAGTCACCAAAATTAAACAGATTGTCTCACCTATGTTTTATTTAAAGATCTAGGACACTAACCTGCAAGTGTTTAAATCTGCTGGGACTTTTCGTACCAACAAACCTATCTAAACCAGTTCAGATCATGGACTTGAGCCCCCAAATTAACACAGATCATCCTTCATATTTAGATTAGATTCTCTACAGTATGGAAACAGGCCATTCAGCCCAACAAGTCCACACTGACCCTCCAAAGAGTAACCCACCCAGAGCTATTCCCCTACCCCATATATACCCCTGACTAATGCACCAAACACTATGGGCAATTTAGCATGGCCAATTCACCTAGCCTGTACGTCTTTGGCTTGTGGGAGGAAATCCACACAGACATGGGGAGAATGTGCAAACTCCATACAGACAGTCAATTCTGAAGAAGGAATTGAACCCAGGTCCCTGGTGCTGTGAGGCAGCAGTGCTAACCATTGAGCCACCATGCCATTACATGTTTACAGGAAGCAAAATAAATTATTGAAAGGCACGCATGGGATTAAGATAGAAAATAAAATTTGTTAACTTGTTTTAAAAAATGAAAAAGGAATTTTAATGCAGTTCTGAAAGTCCATTAAGTTAAGAAAAAATTTTCAGGCTCACAAAGATTTTCAGCAATGATTACGCATACTTCATCAGGATCAAACAGTGCCCCAGATGTGGTCTCACCAATGTTCTGTACAATCGTAACAACACTTCCCTGCATTTATATTCCGTTCCTTTAGCAATAAATGCCAACATTCCATTTGCCTTCCTTATTACCTGCTGTATCACATACAGGTCATTCTGCTATAATGCAACAGTTATGTTCCTCTGAAACCTCGCGCTGTAGAAAATCACGCTATGGAAAACTGCTGTATAAAATCACCCTGTAGAAGATCACTTTACCCATTCAGTAGAAAGCTCGCATTATCCAAACAACGTCCACAATTTGCGCTGACAAAACATGCATTGTAGCAGAATGATCTGCAATAGCTTTCTGTGATTCATACACAAGGATAACCAGATCCCTCTGCACCAAAGCATTTTGCAGTTTCTCTCCATGTTTGGCAAAAGTTGCCTTTTCATTCTTCTGACCAATATTGATATCTTCACACTTATCCACATTTAACACCATGTGCTAACCTTTGAACCGATCACCTGACCTATCCACTTGTATATTTCTTCATTGCAACATACATTCTCCAACTACTTTTGTCTTGTCTGAAAATTTGGCTGGAGTACATTGTATTCCTGCATCCAATTTATTAGTATAGATTGTAAATAGTCATGGCCCGAAGACTAAATATTAGCTACAGATTGCCAAACCAGAAAAAGATCAATTTCTCCCAACTTTCTGCTTTCTTTTGATTAACCAATGCTCAATACTACCGCTAATCCTATGTGATCCCACCTCATGAATGAATCTTTTGTGCGGGACCTTATGAAATAGCTTCTGTAAGTCCGAATACAGGACTCCCATTACAGGACTCCCATTATCCACTTGCTACATCTTTAAAGAATTCTAGCAAATTTGTCAAACATGATTTACCCTTCATAAAACATGACTTTCATGAATTACATTCTGACTTTCCAAGTGTCCCATACTACTTTCTTAATAATGGATTCCAATGATTTCCCAATAACAGACATTAAACTAAGTGGTCTAACATTTCCTACTTTCTGCCTCCATCCCTTTTTGAATAAGTGTGTTAACATTAGCATTTTGTCAATCCACTGGATCTTTTCCAGAATCCAGGGAACTTCGGAATATTATGAATAACTCATCCACTATCTTTATTGCACTTCCTTTACACATTCATGATGTCGGTCACCAGGCCCAAGGGTTTTGTCTGCCTTTAATCCCAATTGTTTACACAGCACTTTTTACTTTGCGATGGTAAATGTTAAATTCTTCTTTTCCTATAAGCTCCACATTAGCTGTTACTATGTAAATGGTGTTAGTGTTCTACCTCATGAAAACAGAGGCAAAATAGTGAGTTATTAACTGTGCCATTTCCATGTTCCCCACTATCAACTCCCCTGTCTGATCTTCGAAGGGACTCATGTTCATTTTAGCTACTCTCTTCCTATTTACATAATATAAACTTTCTTTTTTACAATTTTTAAAATTCTGTGTTATTCATAATTAACTTTTGCGCTTTTTGTTATTTATTAGTAATGACTGTTGGTTTTCAGAAGTTTCCCAAATCTCCAGTCTGCCACTAACCTTTGCAATACGCTTTTGTTTTTGCCCTGGTGTTATCTTGACTTCCATATGTAGCCATGTATGCTTTTACCCCCTCTTACAATCTTTCATCTTCTCTGGAATATATTTTAGTTGAGAGGAACTGAATATCTCCTTAAATGTCTGCCACTATCCATCAACTGTCTTTATCTTCGAGTCTTTCTGCCCCCCCCACCCACCCAACCCACCCACCACTCCCAGCACCTTCCCCTGCCACTGCAAGTGCAAAACCTGCACCCATACCTTCCCTCTTATCTCCGTCCAAAGGATCCTTCCAGAGATTTACCTGTACTTCCACACGTCATCAACTGTGTCTGTTGCTCCCGATGTGGTCTCCTTTACATTGGGGCGACAGAACGCTAACTTGCAGAATGTTTCAAAGAACATCTCTGGGACACACGCACTAAACAACCCCACCACCTTGAGGCCAAACACTTTAATTCCCCCTCCCAATCCACCAAGAACATACAAGTCCTGGGCCTCCTCCACTGCAAAACCCTAACCACCCAATGCTTGGGGGGAAAAATGCCTCATCTTCTGCCTTGGGACCCTCTAACCATACGGGATCAACATGAATTTCATCAGCTTCCTCATTTCCCCTCCCCCCACCTTATCCTAGTTCCAACCTTCCAACTCAGCACCGTTCTCTTGAATTTCCTTCTTGTCCATCTTCCTTCCCACCTCTCCGCTCCACCCTCCTCTCCGACCTATCACCTTCACCCCACCTTCATCGACCTATTGCATTCTCAGCTATCTTCCCCCAGCCCCACCCCCCCTCCCATTTATCTCTGAGCCCCCTTGGGCCAAAAACCTCATTTCTGAAGAAGGGCTTATGCTCGAAATGTTGATTCTTCTGTTCCTTGGATGCTGCTTGACGGCTGTGCTCTTCCAGCAACACACCCTTCGACTCTGATCTCCAGTATCTGCAGTCCTCACTTTCTCTTAGTCTTTCTGCCCATCCCACTATCGCCAAATCTGTTGAGCCTGATAACTGATGATTTATATACATTCTTGCAGCAGGGGGTACTGATAGAATCATAACACAAACCAAGGCTACCTTCTTTTGCTCTTGAGCTGGTGCACTGAGATCAATTATACAGTTGCCATTACAACTGTCCAGGTCAGTAAATTCAAGTGGGTATTTTGAAGCTGGAATGTTCCAGAGTAAGTAACATACCACTGAAGGATTCAATAACTGAACCACAGGGAGAAATGCAAAACCTATTTTACAATTGTTTTAACTATAAAGTGAATGTTCATCCATTCAGATATATTTGATACCATAACAATGACCAAGACTCACATTAACACCATGTGAGAAAGATTAGAGTTGCATCATAACTAACTAATTATACAATAGAAATGTACTTTTCAAGCTTAATACACAGGCTGTTTAAGTCAATTTAAAGTTCCTCTGACTCAATGTTAAACTTCAATCGTCTTAATTATCTGCTTCTATAATCACTATAATCACTGCATAAAATCTCATTGAAATTGTGAATGGGTGATGATTCATCCAGAAATCCTCAAAAGAAAGAGAAGATTTTTTTCTATTGCCACAGCATTCCTGTACGTCTGGAAACTGAGATTCTTCCATACTCAACTTTAGCAATGACGAGTAGGGTAAGTCCTTCTGAAATTGAGAAAAATTACACTACAATCGCAAAATTACTGAATTAGTCATAGTGTAATCGCGTTATTCTGGAAGCAGCACATATTCTTGTCTCCTACTTTTAAAGTCTCCGTGTGCCTTGCGTCTGACTCCAATCAGATAGTTCACCCGACTCATGCTAGACCATGCCTCTTTTTAATCAGCGCAGCCAGAATAACTTCTATTCTTTTCACCCCATTGGAGCAGCATTTGCTCCCTATTTTGTTCTGTTAAGGGTCTGAACCTGCATGTACATGGAACTTGTTGAACCTCCAATAAGTACCAACCTTGAATACTACTGAAGAGAGAGAGCTGCACAATCTTTGGGACCAATAGGCCATCTATTCCTGAATCATGCTCAAGCCAGTGTTTTTTAAACAGCATAACTGTGGAAGTAGAGACGATTTTAAACCAAATTGAAGGGTAAAAGGATCAAATTGTAAAGACATATATAACAAAGACTAAAACCAAGGTCAGAGAGGAAAATATTAATATGGAAAACAAGGGTTGAGACTGGCAAGAAGAGGCAGAGAGGAAAAACCTAGGAATACATTAATCAACATTAGATATTACAACAGTAACAAAAAGACATAACTAAAGGCTCTGTACATGAATGTTCATCACATTCTAACAAAGTAAATTAATTAATAGTGCAAATTGAAGTAAATAACAATGACCTGAAAGCCATTAACTATATATCATTTCAAGAAGACTCCTAGGTCCTGGAATATTGAGAGGCACATGAGATTCCTGAGAGATATATAAAATTCAAGGAAAATAGGAAGTAAGGTAACAGAGGAGGGGTAACACTGTTAATCAAAGATGGCATTTGTGAAATAGTTAGAGATGATCTTGATTCAAGAGATCAGGATGCAGAATCAGTTTGGATGAAGATAAGGAATAGTACAGGAAAGAGGTCGCCAATGAAAAAGTAGTCTAACAGGCTTTCTAATTAACCACAATATAGGACAACATATGCAAGGATAAATATTGGATGCTTGCAATAAAAGTACAGCAATAATCATGTGTATTTAAAAGCATATAAGTTAGAAAAATTAGATTGGTAACAGTAAGCCTGGAAGGGAGGTTCAAAGCACCCCGAGGTAGCAAGAGCATGATTATATTTCACATCCAGTTTAAAAGAGAAAAAAATCAGTTCAACACACTACGTGTAAAACCAAAATAATGGCAACTATGTGGACATGAAAGCTGAACTAGCTGAAGTGTTCTAACATAGTAGGTGACACAGTAGCAGATACTGAATGGGATATTTCACAATAATTATATTTCTACTATAAAGGAAAAGTTTAAAGCATGGATTCATCTTCGGTGTTAACTGAAAGTAGTTAGGGGAAGCATCAAACTTAAGGAAAAGGCATTTGTCTGTGCAAAGATGGATGGCAAGTTAGATGATTGTTCAGAATTGAAGTATGGCAGAGAATAATTAAAAGGTTAATCAAGAGGAAGAAATCTTGAGCATGAACGGAAGCCACAAGGATTTAAAGACCAAGAAACCAAGTAAAGCAAGTGTTGGTCCATTCGAGTATGAGAATGCAGAGGAACACCAGTTAATAGTTAAAGTGCAATCAAAGGTTATTGCACAGTCAGTGGGTTGGAGGTAATATATTAGCATGGACAGAAAATTGGCTGGCTGCCAGAAAACAGAGAGCCTGCTTATATAATTCTTTGTCTGATTGGCAGGATGTGATTAATGGAGCGCCGCAATTTGCAATGCTGGGGTCTCAACATTTTACAATTTATCAATGAGTTGGATGACAGCAGTGACGGCATGTAGCTAAATTCACAGATGACACCAAGATAGGCAGGAAAGTATCTTCTGGAAAAAAAACCCATAAAGAAGGTCCATACAGATATGGTTAGGTTTAGTGACTGGGCAAAAATCTGTCAAAGGGAGTATACTGGGAGAAAATATGAGGGTTGTTCGCTTTGTCAGGAATAATAAAACAAAGGGAGATTATTATATCAACAGAAACTAAAGCAGAACTGAGGTGCAAAGGATCAATGTGTCATGGTGCATGAATCACAAAACATTAGTATGTAGGTGCAGCACATAATCCAGAAAGCAAAGGGATACTATCCCATTCATTATAAGAGAGAGTGAATATAAAAGATTATTACTATTTAGTTAATCAGGGAACTCGTGAGTCCATACCTCAAAAACTGTACACTTTTAGTCTATGTACAAAGGAAGAATGTAGACACTTTAGAGGTAGTTCAAATGTTGAATAGATTGATACCAGGCATGAACAAATACCTTACATTGGTCAGGCTGGGCTTGTTCCCACTTGCGTTTACAAGTGAGACTTCATTTGATTGAAGTATATATAAAATCCTGATTGGTCTCAACAAGGTGGAAAGGATGTTTGTTCTTGTGGGTGTGTCCAGAGCTCAGGGGCCAACCTTTCAGTACAGAAAATAAGGATAATTTTCTTGAGGATTGTGCTGCTTTGCAACTCTGTCTCAAAAGGCAGTAACGGTGGGGTCATTGAACATATTTCAGACCGAAGTCGATAGAGTCTTTGTCGACAAGTGAATTGAGGGTTATCGGGGTTGATGTGAATGTGGAATTCTAAACCCAAACAGATCAAATCTGAATGGTGGAGCCAACTATGGGGCCAAATGGTCTACTTCTGCTCCTATTTTGTATATTTGTATTTTTCATCTTTCACTCTTCAGGACAAACTCAAGAATGCTAAACTTCAAATGATCACATCAATTTATATTATAAGAGAAAAGGATGTTGATTGGTTGACAAGTTAACTCAGATTGACTGAGCTGTTTCTACAGAGAACGCAACACGGCTACAAATAGTACATTCAGAATCATTGAGTAAATGCTGCCTAGCCAATTCAATTACATGCAAAAGCATATATTTTGTTTTCAGATTTCCAATTGCAAGTTCATTCAGCACTCTGCATAATACAAACATGTACCAATAGCTACACTAATAATAAATTTAAAATAATCAGTCACATTTTCACAATCATTTACTCTCATTAGAAATTACATACAACATTAGGAACACTGTTCCAAATAAAGCAATATATTCACGCTACGAGCTTTCTTTTCCTGAATTACCCAGATACTTGGAAAGCCTATAATCCTTCATTGCTTTCTCTATGCAATACACTGGCCATAGTATGGAGAACATAGAACAGTACAGGCGCTTTGGTCCTCGATGTTGTGCCAACCTTTTATCCTACTCTAAGGTCAAACTAACCTACATACCCTTCATTTTACTATCATCCACGTGCCTAGCTAAGTGTCATTTAAATGTCCCTAATGTATTGGACTCGACTACCACTGCTGGCAATGCATTCCACGCACCCACCACTCTCTGTGTAAAGAACCTACATCTGACATCTCCCCAAAACCTTCCGCCAATCACCTTAAAATTATGCCCCTTCATGATAGCCATTTGTGTCCTAGGAAAAAAGGTCTCTGGCTATCCACTCTATCTATGCCTCTCATCATTTTATACACTTCTATCAAGTCACTTCTCATCCTTCTTCACTTCAATGAGAAAAGTCCTCACTCCCTCAACCTTTCCTCAAAAGATCTGCCCTCAAGTCCAGGCAACATCCTGGTAAATCTCTCCTGCAGCCTCTCTGGAGCTTCCACATCCTTCCTATAATGAGACGACCAGAATATTAGTGAATATTGAAGCAAAGTATTCATTAAGGATCTCTCCTACTTCCTCCGACTTCAGGCACAAGTTCTCTCCACTATCCCTGATCACCCCTACCCTCACTCTGGCCATCCTCTTGTTCCTCACGTAAGTGTAGAATGCCTTGGGGTTTTCCTTAATCTTAACTGCCAAGGCTTCTTCATGCCCTCTTCTAGCTCTTCTAAGTCCACTCTTCAGTTCCTTCCTGGCTACCTTGTAACCCTCTAGAGCCCTATCTGATCCTTGCTTCCTCAACCTTAAGAAAGTTTCCTTCTTCCTCTTGACTAGATGTTCGACATCTCTTGTCATCCAAGATTCCTGCATCCTACCATCCAATACTTGCCACAGTGGAACACACCTATTCAGCACTCACAGCAAGTGCTCCCTAAACAAGGTGATGATGTAATGGTATTATCACTGGATATGTAATCCAGACACCCAGGTAATTTTAGATTAGATTAGATTACTTTGGTAATGTTCTAGGGCATGCGTTTCAAATCCTTCAATGATAGATGGTGGACTTTTTTTTCATAAAAATATGCAATTAAGATTCTATTGATGACTGTGTAGCCATTCTTGGTCGTTCAAAAAACCCATCTAGTTTACTAATGTCCTTTATGGAAAGAAATCTGCCATCCTTACCTGGTCTGGCCTGCATATGACTCCAGACCCACAACAATGAGTGCAACATTCACACCTTTGACTGCGTAGTCATAGAGTTATACAGGATGGAAACAGACCCTTCGGTCTAACTAATCCACGCCGAATATAATCCCAAACTAAATTAGTCTCATCTGCCTGCCCTGGCCCAAGTCCCTCCAAACCTTCCCTTTCCATGTACATGTGACTCTTCTCAACAATTTAAAAGTCATAATCTGTGGCACTCTCACCACTGAGAGGAATTACTCCTCCCTCACTCAGCAATAAAATCCCTGTCCAGAAACAACATTTGCTTCTCTTTTTACTTCTTTCACTCCTCTGCCTCATGCAGTGAGACACAACCATCTTTGAGTTAACAGTGTTTCCTTCCTGTTGACTGAGGAATTTTTGCAGTTGCTATCCACATTGTCCCCTTATAGTCCGAAGTCAAAAGTGTACTCATTCCCTCTTCTCACAATTGCTAGAAAACCTACTTTATAAATATGCAAATTTTGGACAGAAGTATGCCATTCTGACCTTCAAGCCTTATGGTTAATCTTTTTGTGTTTTCATATCCACATTCCCATCCACTCATGATAATCTCGGATTCCCTTGCCCAGCGAGAATCTTTCCATATCTGCCTTAAAAAATTTTCCATGACCCTGTCTCAATTGCCTTCTCAGGCAGAGCTGTAATATTGCAGAACCCACCAAAAATGTTTCTCCTTGGATCCATCCCAAAAGGGTGATTCCCGAAACATTTAAATGTGATCCCTAGCTTTAGACTCATGCAGAAGAGGAAACATTCTTTCCATATTCACCTTGTCAATTCAATTTGAGAACAGACATACTTTCAATCAAACCACACTCCTTGTGCAACCTCTTCATACAACACTTACAAAAGTATATTATACATTGAATGTGGCGAAAGGATAGTCCACCCCAGTGTCTATCTCTTCTTCGCCTTTATTTTCTCTTCCATTTTTTCATTCCCAACCCCTCAAGCCTCTATCCCACCCTAATGTGAAGTATAGTCTTTGACAGCCCTTAAACAAATCAACATTGTCACCCAAGCCTTTTTGTCTGCACACACCCCTTTCTTAATACAAAACATTGCATTAGTCAAAAACCTACTTTTTCAACAATTTCCAAACAAGCTGTCAGTCTTCAGACCATTAGCATGTTTTAGTCTGTTGTCAACACACAAAATGCCTCAATAATAAAATGTCTTGAGCTATTATTTTGCTGAAAAATATTTTTTCGCATTTCTTTCAAATTCTGGAGTATTGTGTGCAATTCTGGTCGCCCTGTTATAGAAAGGAAATGATTAAGCTGGAGAGGGTTCAGAAAAGATTTACCTGGATGTTGCCGCAAATGGAGGGTTTGACTTATAAAAATAGGCTGGATAGGATGGGACAGTTTTCACTGGAGTGTAGGAAGTTGAGGTGTGGTCTTATGGAGGTATGCAAAATCATGAGGGGCATAAGTAAGATAAGTGGCTAAGGTCTTTTCCCTAAGATGGAAGAGTTCAAAACTAAGGGGTGAGAAAGATTTAAAAAGGACATGAGGGACAACTTTTTTTTAAACCAAACATGGTTTGTGTGTGGAATGAATTGCCAGAAGAAATGGTGGATGCAGATACAGTTATAATGTTTAAAAGACATTTGGATAAGTACCTGAATAGGAAAGATTTGGAGGGATATGGGCCAAACACAGGCAAATAGGATTAGTTTAGTTTGGGAACATGGTGGGCAAGGACAAGTTGGACTGATAGGTCTGATTCCGTGCTCTATGACTCTGATTCTATTAGCCAAAACCTGATGTAAATCTGTCAAATGTACAGTAGTTCAGGTCAAAGCTGCAAATAATACCAAAAGTCTTAGTTTGTTAATGAGGTTGGTTGGTATAGTCAGTTGATAAAGGCATTACAAGCGTAATTCAATAATAAAAGAGGAAATGTTATTATTTTTCACTGCAGGCCAGTGTCATAAACTGCATCATGCTCAGAAAATAACCTGCAGAAATTTACTAAGTTTCTAATGAAAGATAAAATGCATCTCACATGCCAAAACAGGTGTTCAATAATGTCAAGCAAACACATCAAGTAATAAATGAACAGTTATTGCTGGGGAATAAAGTAAATTGGTTTCTTTATCTATCTGTCTGGCTTCTAATTGAAGAAATCTACTATGTGTTCAGACAAATCAATCCCTCGTGTGTAAAGGTTATTGAATCAAATGCTCTTTGTACTTTCCAACTAAAACATATTGAAAGTTTTCTTTCTCTTCATATTGCTCAATCAGCTTAAAGCAATGTATAAAATGTGCTTTAGTTTCTCATTTTTCTTTTTGTACTCTCAGTTTCAGCAGTTTCACACATACCTGAAATTTAGTATGGAGCTAATAGAGTTAAATTAGCACATAACTTTACACATTCAATAAAAAAGTATTGAAAGTTGCAGTCAGTGAATCGAAAAGGATGCTCAAGGGAAGATAAATATTCTGCACAAACAAATAGGAACTTTCATCTGTAGGATTTTGGTCAACCCAGTTGTGCGCAGTTTTGGTCACCACACTATAGGAAGGATGTGGAGGCTTTGGAGGGGGTGCACAAGCGGCTTGCTAGGATGTTGTGTGGATTGGAATGTACTAGCTTTAAGTAGAGGTTGGACTAATTTGGAATGTTTTCACTGGAATTTCAGAGGCTGAGGGTCAAACTGATCGAATAGATAAAATTATGACAGGCATGAATACGGTGGATAGTCAGGGTCTTTTCTCCAGGGTGGAAATACTAAGGGGCATAGGTTTAGGTGAGAGGAGAAATTTTAAAGGACATGTGCGAAGCAAGTTTTTAAACACAGAGGGTGGTAGGTGCCTGGAACACATTGCAGTGGAGGTGGTAGAAGCAGATATGATGGCAGTGTTTCAGAGCCATTTAGGCAGACACATGAATACGCTGAAAATAGAGGAATATGGGCCACGTGCAGGTAGATGGGATTAGATTAAAATGGCATCATGGTCAATACAGACATGGCGGACTGAAGGACTTGTTCCTGTGTTGTATTTTTCTATATTTAAACATTAAAAGGAACTGATTCACATTTATGTACAGTTCTACAGATGCAAACTTCCTTTTGGTATGACAATGAAGTGTCAATATATTACATCTGTCTTTAGTCAGTACCATTCTTTGATCTCGGATTCAGGTGATGATAAGGTTCACAATTCACACCTAAGACAATAGAACATAATCTAGGTTAACACTCAGGTGGACCATAAAAGGAATGAAGCCATGAGGAACTGCATTCTTTTGGGAAGGATATCTTTCAGATGAGATGAAGTCGAACCTCTACTTGTTCTCGCAGATGGGCACAAAATATCCTATGATACTGTTACAAGATACAAAAGGGAGTTTTTGGATATCATGCCGAACATTTATAACTCAACCAATTTAATATAAAAATGATCTAATCAATGTTATGTGGAAGGGCCTTACTGTGAACGAACTGGTTGCCTCAGTGTCTAAAAATTATAAAAGCGACTATGCGTGAAAAATACTTTGTTGTCATGGAAGAAATCCTTTGCAAATTTCATGGAAAGAACCATATTCACTTAAAACTACAATTCCAAAGAGGAAAGCCTTCTAAAACTGATGCAGATTTATTAATATAATATAAAACACACATCTACATAATATGCATTGATTTTAGAGTTTGGATTTTGATCTAGTGGAATGTGGGTTTTGGTATGTGCAAAGGTGTGTGTTTACTGATTATTTTGTCAATATGGCTTTTTAAAAACCAGTAGAAGATAGGAAATCCATGGCATTATAATGGAGATTTGTTTACTTGCATACAAACTAGGAACAAAACTCAATTCTTTCCCTTTTTTTGTGGTTTGGTATTATACTCTGCATTAAAATATTGCAATGCTCATTTCCATCTTAAAAAGCAAATATCATCCTCTGGCTCTGAAACATAGTTTAAGAGATACTAATCATACCTACAAATGTTATTAATGATGTAAATTATAGTAAAGCTGCCACTGATGAATCAATAAACAGCATTCTATGCTGCGCAGCAACAAAAAAAATTATGAATACATAACTCAATCTGTCCTGACTCTGAAGTAGGCAGACAGAAGAATGATGGTCTCAAACAGCTCGAGTTCAACACCACAGATAGTGCCAGAAGGGATGTCAAATATGGTCAAATAGTCTTTTTGATTACCCGGACACTTTGGAATCAAAAAAAAAGTTGTGACACATCAGATTCTGTCAATGCAGCTGGGGTGTTTCAGTTATCTTGGGTTAAGGAATGCTAGAGACATTTAAATCAGTCAGATAGCATAGAGTGGGATCATTGAAACTGGAATCAAATTTTTTGAAGCCTAAATATACTTATACAACAACCATAAAACAGGGCAATAACAGAGGCACCCACATTCACTTGGGCATTAAGGCTTGCTGAAACTAGTTTATCTTTAGAATTACTACACAGAGAAATTTGAAGCTTAAATTTGAAGTGGGAATGAATTTAGGTCAGGGTAATCAGAATCAATTTTGATATTTCCCGTGGGACGATTCTTTCAGTTTGCCTGCCCCATTGTTGTCATATATATGGAGTTCTAGTTTTAAAAGGTGGAAGCACTATTTTGAAGTGAAATAATCATTCTTGTTAAACTGGAATCTGCTAATCTCACAGCTCTTACTAGATTAAAAAAAATTGAAATCACTTGGAGATTACTTTGATTCTACTATACCAAAATTTGATAAATCGTATCTAGTACTGAAATACTGAAAGTATTGTGAACATATAAGAATTACGAACTTTAAAGGATGGTGGAATTCCCTTTCCTGCAAGCTATTCTGTTTTCTATTAGTGCATAATAAGAAATCTACAGGAAATACTTTTTGGAAAACATTTGGCAATATGGGTGCACTGCAGTGGAATTTAAAAGATTGGCTTTTCACTACTGGTTGTTATATTTGAACAGAACCCAAAGTGTCTCATATTCTGGTCCTAGGTGAAATAAATTTGGGCAGACTTATTCTCAGCTAGTGACAAAACTGTTCCTAACCTAGAACAGAAGGCCATAGGATAGAGGGATGCAATCTGTTGTGGGCAGTAATGTTGCACATCTCCAGCTGAGGTGTTTTATGGTAAGACTGACCATTTCACTACAGCAGACCTTTGCTATATCTAACCTGAGGTGTTTGATATCCTTCTCTGGTGCTCAAAATGGAATGGATCCTTTTCCAAGTACTAACATTTTTGAATGTGATCAGAGTATAGTTTATCAAAAGGCAAGTAAAAATAAGTAGCACCCACAAATCATCCTCATTACAACAAAATTTTCATCTACTTTGCACCTCCACTTCACACATACTCATTTCAAATACAAAGAGGGAGTGATAACGTCCGGGCAACAAACCTGCACATTGTTATTTCACTGCCAATATTTTGTCAAAGCTTATGAACTTTAACTTTCTTCTAAGCTGTGATGAAAAGTGTATGATTTATGTATTTTGAGGTTTGGTTCTCACAGTAGTGATGCATGGTGTTGGTCTTCATTTTTGTAAAGCGTTTTCTTTAAAAAAACAAAGTCACAGAATCTTTCCAGAACATGACCTAATGCAGTATTGAGCAGAAAGCAAATGGCTGTACACCCTTGGGGTGTGATGGAATATTGGTTATTCTGTGCCAGTTTATCAAATACATAAAATAGAATGTCATTAGCTTGTTTTCAGTTAAGAATAATGAAAAAAATCGATCTTAGTTCAGAAAACCAATAGATTGAAAATATTTAAGTTAGTTCAGAGGACTGGGGTCCTTAGGAGTCAAAAGCAAGAAGAGATTATTTCCTACAAAGATGTTTTTCAGTGCAGTTCAGGGACTATGTTACTGCAGCAGGTATTTAGCTTGTGTAAGTTACAGACCAGAAAGGTATGTTTAGCAATTTGCAATTTATTTGAAACTGAGAAGGTATAAGCACTCAATTTATAGGCATTTATGCAAGCAGACTCCTCAGTTCACAGGGAAGAAACTGGAGAGAATCAGTGAAGTAAAACTTAAAAATTTAACATGGGTGCAAATTATTTTTGGACTCACATTTCTATAGAACTGGTAAACAGGAATAAATTGCTAATATGTTTTGAGTTCTTTCAAACAATGTCCTTTACTCATAGCTTCATTTTTATTCATTTCTTATACATTATAAATGTCTGTTGTTGAGGAAACCCCACATATTTGTGTGACTATGTTTCAGTGACTGACGCCATTGTTAACTGAAATAAAGATTCATGAAGCCTGGTTTCACTCTGGGATGTGACAGTGATACCATCAGATGGGATTGTGAGAAAATGAAATATCATTGCAATTATATTGAAAGAGTTATGCTTAATATGGAATGAATATTTCCTTAAACAAAACCTCTTTTGCTTAAACTTGACTGTTTCCTTATGCTATATCTGGAGACCACTTAACTTCAGCTATAACAATTCATGTGGATTATTATAAGTAACAGAACAAATGGCCTACTTAGTTCTCAGCAAATTATGCAACATTGCAACCTGACTAACCACTGACTTAAATACCTAAAGTAGAACTTTTATCAGGTGGGTCACATCACACGAAAATTACCTTGACATGCTATTTTGCTAATAAACGTAAGGCAATACCAACCACCAGTTGGTATCAACTGCTCACACTGAGTACTAAAACAAGAGACTTTATTTTGTTGGCAGTAGACAAATAGAATTAACAAACATCACTTCTGGCATATTAAATACCTAGCTCAAATTTAGTGTACTTGCCATTAATAGCATTTTAATTTTTCAATTAAATGTGCATTTATTTTAATATTATGACATTGAGAGCAAAAAAACCCCAAAATCTCATTTTCCCAAATGACATCTTCCATCGAATGGAAGTGGCGAGGAGAATGGAGAAGAACAGTCATTGCAGATTTGTGACGGTGCCCTATGAAGCAAAACTAAATTACAGCAGCGAGGTAAGCATACCTAATATTTTTAAGTGTCAAATGGCATGGTACCTCCAAAGAGCATGCCGTGGGACTAATGGGTCTCAAGATTGTCTTTAAGAACCATACCAAATAGAAACAAGATTTCCCATTAACATATTTTTTTTAAAAAATCAACACCGCTGAACAAAAGATGGTCATGTGCACACTGTAAGTAAAAACAAGGGCTGCAGATGCTGGAAACCAGATTCTGGATTAGAGTGGTGCTGGAAAAGCACAGCAGTTTAAACAGCATCCGAGGAGCAGGAAAATCAACGTTTCGGGCAAAAGCCCTTCATCAGGAATTAACAAACACCACTTCTGGACATTAAATACCGAGCATGTGCACACTGTATCCATACATGCTGGCATTACAAAGTCAAGCGTCCCTTCAAGATGTTTTCACATTGTAGAGAGAATATTAGTTAAGAAAACTTGATAAATGGCTGAGGTTGAAAACAAAAAATGTAAATATTTTAAAATAAGTGGACAAAATTGGGTTTTCACAGCTCTGAGTTTCAAACCAAACCACATAGCACACATTATGAAGATTCCTAGCTTCACTTGTGTTATGCCACACTGGAGTAGTGCACGAGAAATCAAATCTTTCTACTCCCAAAGTTATCACAAAAGTGAAAGATTTTAAAATTGTGCGTAATTCCTAAATTTACCTGACCAGGTTGACGGACTGTATAGAGCAGGATTCTGTACTAAAGAATGACTATTTATTACAAATAAATAGATTCTAGCCACAGGTGAACAATTATGATCCATTGTCATATAGCTCTTTACCAGTTGAAACTTGAACCCACTTATATGGTGTCCTTTATACAGATGTAGACAGACACAGATTGGAAAAAGCACATGGATGTTTTGGGCAGAGGGGAAAATTGTTATGAAGATGTGGTTGTATTGTACCGTTAGAAGAGTTAAAAGCTAGCAGAACTATCGAACAGCAGCAAGTGTTCTGAACAACATATAATGTAACATGTGGTCCAGCAGCTGAGGTAGCTAGTTGCCTGGAGATGACAAAACAAATTTGAATTAGGCCAATCAGTTTAAATTATACCCCAAAAAATACCAAAATCCAATTAAGTTTCAATCAGTATATTGACAATCTTAAAAGCCAATGACACAATCCGATGCTTTGGGGTATAAGACTGGGGAAGGTTGAACAATTCGGAGGAGAACTACCAAGCCACCAGCATCTGCAGACTGCCTGGAGAATAGCTCTCTTAAAAGTACCTTTATCGATCAGTAACCTGTGAAACAGAAATTCCTAAGGAGAAGAAAAGGAGACCGAGGAAGATGTAAGGAGAAGATTCAACATCTGACTGGTTTTGAAAATTTGAATTTTTGGTAAATCTTAATCAGGGGTTTTATCGGAATAGTATTACAGAAGGGAAAGTAAAAGATAGGTTAGAGGAAGGAGTTGTAAATAGTTGTTAGTTAATTATTATCTGTTATACTTTAAGAAATAAGGTTGTCAATTTTTACTTTATACAGTTCTTGGCCTCTCGAATTTTCACAGATTACTGCACTGGATAATCCTGTGTTGCTTGTTTAAAGTAAGCAGGAGGGTTTAGCCATGTCGTAACAAAACCAGTTGAGTGGTCCCTATTCACAGGATTTGCTGATATGATTCTTGTGCTGATCTGAACACTGCTTCTTGATCTTCCCTCTCTGGATGCTGTAACTTGCAGAAGGTGACTGATTCATACTTAGAAAAGATTTTGACTTAAGTAAAAGTCACAGCTTACAGGAAACATTGAAGGACAAATAAAGGGTTTTGCTTCATGTCTAAAAAGTGTTTTCTTTCGACAGAGAACCTGTCAGGTTCATTCACCAGGCTGTTCACTTGCCTGGAAACCAATTAGATAGTTGTTAGCAGGCAGAAGGCCTTTGTCACTGGTCAACAGACCAATCATTCACTTGTTGCCAGCTGAATCTCCATTTGTACACATCCACTGACTCCAAGTCGTCTGTAAACATTGCGGTCTGTTGTGTGAACCAGCAGCCATGTAAACCGCATTTATATGGAGTGTCAGGTTACTTGCTTTTAAGAACAAAAGTCCTGGAATGTTTCAACAACCCTGGTTTTCAAAACAATTCTTTTCCCATTTCATTTTACAAAATTTGATGTCTTTGCTTGTTTTTCTTCATATATCTTTCATGCAACTGTAATGTATTTCCAGCTTCAGAATTTTGCTCCAAACACCAGTCCCAAAATTATTCTGCAACTGGCATTTTTCATTTGCACATTATGCTTGGTTTCAAGATGTTCTCCGTTTCATCACACTGTTGTTAAATTTTAGACTAGCAAACACAAAGTGCACCTGGAGCTTAGCCCAACTGGCTACTATTATTTCTAAGTTACATCAATGCTGGCACATATGCCAACAGTATTGATTTCAGTGACGAGTTTTTGTTTCATTCACGTCTCTGATGTGCCCAGTACCACGTGCATTCACCGTTCACTTGACTTGTGTCACATTGCATTAAGCTTGAAGACATTAAGCATTAAGCTTACAAGACAACAAGTCTAAAGTTTTAAAGTGAAACAAATCAGACTAATGTCAGCCCTTCCATAATTCTTTAAGCTCCATTCCAAGTTTTCAAACTCTTTTTGACAAATTCTCAATCTTGTCACGAATAATGCTCACAGACTGTGTAATGGAAAATTAACAAAATTAACATTTACTGTGAATTCTGAAAGAGAATACTTTGCTAAAATTTTAAGTAGACAGCCTGACTTTGCTGGATTTTGATGGATTTTGCAAGCGGACAGCTTGGCCTTGCAAGTCTTGCAAACAGTCAGATTCAGCAAGAGTTAGGGAAAACATAAGGGCAATAAGTAATTATATCAACAGCAAAGGAATGTGAAAAACAACTCCATGTGTGGAAAGAAGCTCGAAATTTCCCAGTTCTTATCCTTGAGCATATGAAAAGGATAAGCGAAATGTAGTATAAAGAGAATATATAAAAGTTGTTTAGGGTCCTTACATGCGGCATTTTACCAAGTGTATTTGGCCCCTGCTCTTGCTAGCATTTTGAGTGGAGTCAATTTAATTTCCATGATAACTGTCAGGAATATTATTGAACAACAGTTATTAGAACATGCTTTGGAATGATGAAGGGTCCTATGCAGGCAATGCAAGATTGCAGAAAAACTATAAAGATGGCTCTCTTGGTTTCGCTATCAGTAGCAAAATAATGAACAGAAGCATAAGTTTGTGATTTCACTACAGATTGTGACGATGCTGCTCCTTTAACAAGGTTATGTTATCCTTGTTTATTTTATTACGGGGTCACAAGGTCAGAGGTACCGAGATGTCTGGGTTTATCTACTTGAGAATATTTTAAAGTATTCCTTTTAAAACACTTGTACAATGAAAGGGGTGTGGCCAGTTCTTCCAGTTCAGGGTTTGGTTTGGTTTGGTTTGGTTTGAGCAAGCAGTCAGGTTTTTGAGGCTGCTGGTCAAAGAAACAGGTCCATGCTGATCATATCTCTCTCACACACATCTCTCCTGTAAGAACCTGTGTTTGATTTTACCTTTTTTGCCAAGAGGTTGTTTATGGGATGTTGCAAGTATTTGGAACAGCATCATTAAGTTGGGATAGAGTCTATTGGTTTTTCAAATAGTTATGTTATTCTAAATTCAGTTTTCTTTCGCTCGTGTACAAATAAATTCTGTTAAATTTAAAATGGAGTGGTTGGGCCAGCTGCATCACTCCTGAAATATTCACTTTACACCTGCTTAAAACAACTAGAAAAGTTAGGGTCCAGGCTACTTTCTTGAAATATTTTGAGGGGGTCTAGCCTGGCCCATAACCAGATATCAAAGGAAATTTTCTCCAT
Organism: Chiloscyllium plagiosum; assembly: GCF_004010195.1. Lineage (NCBI taxonomy): Eukaryota > Metazoa > Chordata > Chondrichthyes > Orectolobiformes > Hemiscylliidae > Chiloscyllium > Chiloscyllium plagiosum. The sequence goes on along the minus strand of NC_057725.1, from coordinate 47,750,192 downwards.
TGTCATGACAAGACTTGACTAATTGTCACTTTGATTTAGAAACTAGGAAAGAGACTTCTACCATTGAAGTGAACTGTCACCATCTATTTAAATCTTTTTGAGAACAAAGCCTGATATAATTTGCGCAGCTCTTATGGTACAGATTTTGCCATCAGGAGGAATTGCTATGGCAACCAAAGTTGCCGAAATAAGAATTTGCAGAATGTTGCAGCAGCAGCAATAGAAAAGTGGGAAATCATCACAGAAGAAAAATAAAGACGATAAACACATGTTGCAGTGAAATGAAACCAAAGTTTCTTTATACTGTATCATGTTTCTATCATCATTTTCTTGTGATGATTTTTTTTCCTTTTAAATATGTATCAATACACAGTTGAGAAACACCTTATTGTTGTTAAAATATAGGTTTTGTATTGGCCTGTCCTCACAGAATATTATTAATAATTCTAGATTGCATAAATACATTTAATAATTATCAAAATCAATAACATCACAGGTACAAGCAATATTATTTATAGCAGGCAAGTTTGTTTTTAATTGGCAAGTCAGATTGTCAAATTTTACATCTATGGCCTATTGAAAATTGCAGTCAGGTTTTCCTGGCAGATAAATCCAATTGATTATTCATTCACAGGATAAGGGCATCACCACCTTGGCCAACATTTATTGCCCATCCTAATTCCCCAGAAGACAGTCAAGAGTCAACCACATTGCTGTGGGTCTTGAGCCACATGTTGGCCAAACTAGATTTCCTTTCCTAAAGGGCATTATTGAACCAGATGAGATTCTCCAACAATCAACCATGGTTTTGCCGTCATGATTGAAGTAAAGAATACAAATTTATTTAGCACATTGTAAATGTAAATGTTCTGGAGAATTAAAATGAAAAAGAATACTTCAGTGATTTTGTTTGCTGTATTCAAAGAAGAGTTTTATTTTTGCACCAATTTTGTACAAAGCGAAATGAGCCCAATGCACTTTCTTTTCCCTGTGTTATTTCTAGGTTGTGTCAAATGTTCATTTACATGGATCAAATTTCAGTTTCATCACATACAACCCACTCACTGATTTTGATCTGTGTCAAGTTCCACCTCTAAAAGATTGTACACTCTCAATTTACTTCACATCTTCAATTTCACCACAAGCTTTGCACAGATTGGCCACTCTCCCAGTCATGGGCATCAAACACTGTACTAAAAGTGATTTGACAATTTAACAAGTTTAGTCCCATCTGGAAACAAAATTCCTGGCTAGAAATTTACTATTTAATTATGCCAAAGTATTGGGCTTGGCATCCACCATGGCTGGGAAATATGCAGATTTGTATTCCCTAGTAAGGCAGATAATTAACCATATGAAAAAATGTTTCTGAATATTTCGGATAAAACCTGTACTGGATTTGTACTTAACCTACTGTTAGTGTCACCATGAAATAGGGAAGCAGTGTTGAACTTAGCCAAGTTCAAAGCTGTATGCACTTCAGTTTAAAATGTAGTACAATATGATACTGGAAGATTAGACTGTTCCCAATGGTACAGACGGTACATTTCAGAGAGTTGCTTTATGAATCATATGGCTGACTAAGGCCCTTGAGTCATTTGAGAACAGTACAACTCCTGGAACAGACTGCTTACCGATGGAATTGTGTTTGGTTGTGTGGGACTTGATTAGCCAGGACCTATTCTGGCTGGCAGCTTCTCAGGGATATGATCACCAAAGTACAAGACCAGGGTGGTGGTGGTGGTAGTGGTGGTAGTGGTGGAGGGGAGGGGGGTGCGTGGGGCAGGGAGGTGGTCACCTGCCCCACCAGCATGGACTAGAAGGCCTTTCACACCTATATGAGGCTCGTGCTTTCCACAATGGACTTTGGGGAGAAAATCTGGAATTGGACCTAACTGCCTATACCAGCATGAGCATGTGTGTGCAAAGTATAGGTGTACAAAGTTTCCCAATCAGATCTGGAGTCGGTCAGGGCTACTGTCTTCCTGCTGTCTTGTTTCTGTACTGGATAGAGTCTTTTGCTGAGTCCATCGATATAAGCCTGAGAGGGGTGACTATTCCAGGCAGTGGTAGCCTGCAGGTCAAAACCTCTCTGTGGATGGATGATGTCACTGTTTTCTGCTTGGATCCACTGTCAGTGCACAAACTCACAAGCATCTGTGACGAGTTTGAACTGGCCTCAGGAGCCAAGGTAAATCAAAGCAAGAGTGAAGCAATGTTCTTTGGGCACTGCGCAACCAATCCTTTATCGTCTTCACTGTCAGAACAGATTATCTGAAGGTACTGGGCTTATGGTTTGGAGAGATCAGTGCATGTGCCAAAACCTGGGAGGAGCATTTTGCTAAGGTGAGGCAGAAATTTGGCAGATCAGAGCACCAACCCTTTTCCACTGCAGGTAAAAATCGAGTCGTGTGAAGTATTGTCAGTATTGCTGTATGTAGTGCAGATCTGACCTATTCCCCAAGCCTGTGCCACTTCATTTGAAGGTCAAAAATGGACTGTGTCTGCCAGAACACCATCTGCAAAGTTCTGAATCAGGAGGGGAAGGATGTACCCAAAAGCTGTCCTCATCCTGATGACCATCTTTATGTCTGGCTGCATCAAGCTGTGCATAGCCCCATGGTACACAAACACCAAGTGTCACTGAGGGTCTCTCTGTCTCAGTGTTATGAAGGATGGGTCAGGCCTCTATACTGCAGAACGTTCCAAGTAGTTGGACTGTTCCATGCTATCTGTCCCTTGCAGAAAAAATTGCAAAGAAAAACACCTTCGACCACAAGTCCAAGAGTCAATGGTCAATACATAATTTCTTCAAGATGCTGCAAGAAAAGGAATGTGGACCCTGGTGGATGGTTCCCTGAGCAGACTGTTAAACTCATTTGGCAGAATGACCCATCACCAGAACTTTCCAACCAGCACCAAGATGCAGAATTCTGTGGTCCTCTGGGACACACTGAGACAGAGATCAACTGTACTTGGAGGACCATTAAGTCAGTGAGAGACTCTTTGGTCTGTCTGAAACCTATTACTGTTCCAGCATAAAGAGTTGACCTTGACTGAGTGTTGCAGTCTGGCACATTCCATGGTACAGGACTACATGCTGAGTGACACACTAGAGCTTGTAGTTGGCACCAGGAGCAAGGTGAGAAAGACCATTTTCTGCCAAAGTACAACAAGGCTCAATCAGTTCTCAGACCCTCATGTTGCCTCAGAACGAATATAAATGGTTTCCAAAAAGAGTAGAAAATGCCTTTCTGTTTGCAACTGCACAGAAGCTCAAAAAAATTCAAAATTCCAATGTTTTGTTCATTTTTATTCCCTGCAAAGACTGTACAGAACTGATTCAGAACCTTTGCATATAGTTATAGATGACATTTCATAAAAAAGTATATTTTTCAAACTAAACAGGTGAAACAACATCCAGCACACATACATGCTCTTTATGTATTGAAAACCTATTAATAATTGCCTCTGGATTTATTTTAAGTCGATTTCTGTGGCTATGGTTATTACTCATGGTTTTGATCTCAGCCAATAGCAATACTGGATAAGAAAGAAACTTGGTTTGATAGATCATATTTCTATTTTTAGAGGTTTTTTTTACTGTGGTGGCCAGCTACTGAATATATTCACATAAAGATGCCAATATTCTTTTACAAATGAAGACAAGCTTATTATACAAAAGAAAAAAAAAAAATCGATGGACAAAGCCAATAAAGACAATTTAGAAAAAACTTAACATAAATAGCAGAGAGAAAAATGCAACCCTTTCCCAGCAATATCCTTTATAGGCACTCAACGTCAGTTAATTATGACTCCTTTTCTTAACTGATATTGCAAGCATTTCCTTTCAGTAACTTTCCATACGTTCTCCAGATATGACTTTCTCCCTTATGTTCTCTCAGTGAGATACACAGACACTAGATACTTCACTGACTTTTCTAAATGAGCTTAAAGAAAAACCCTGTCCACTTAAACTGCTAAAACAGCTTTAAGACTTCTTCCTAGCTCTGAAAGCCACAATACTAACTAAACTGCCCTCAAAACATTCGAGTCACCTTCACAGAACTAAAATTAAAAACCCTTTTACCTCTATTCCCAAGTGACGATAATAGTTAAAATCTGCATTATAATAGACACAACTTCAAAGTTTAAAAGAGGGACACTTGCATAACAGAAGGATTGAGAGATAATGCACAAAACTACAAATGAATAGTCTGAAGCTTGCCTATATCTGAAACCAATCAACCTTCAGATCATGGGTTTTTAAAAATTCATTCATAGAATGAGTGTCACTGACAAGACAGCATGTTTTATCCATTCCTAGTTGTCCTTGAACTGAGTATTTGTTCATCTATTTCAGAGGGCTGAGATAATAGTCAACCACATTGCTGTGCATCTGGAGTTACATGTAAGCTAGACCAGGTGAGAAGGGCAGATCCCCAAAGGATACGAGTGAAACAAATGTGTTTTATGATGATTGATAATGGCAACCACTACTGAGACTAACTTTCAATTCCGGATATTTTAAAATTGGAATTTAAATCCCACCAGCCATTAGGAAACATGTCCCACAGCACTAGCATGACCCTTTGGATTGCTAGTCAAGTAACATGACCACTATCTATCTCCTTAGGATAATCAACCATTAAAGTGAGGTTAGTGTGAAAAACGTACATGTGAAAAAGTAATAAGGCGGCAGTTTATATGTAAAATATAAACATCAGAAACACAGTAAAATATTCCAAAAACTCAAAGACAATTGACATGCCAGAGAATGGTACTGATAGGAAAATGAAGCCAAATCAGCCTAAAATCAAATTCCAAGCTATATTTGCCTTTTTCTCTTATTTTACTCAGGAATAATTTTATTTGCATTTACAATATATCCGACATAATTGTACTTCCTACACTAGTACATATGATTTTGTCTGTCAGGAAAACTTGGCTGCTCGGACTGAATCAATCTTCAATGGCAAACGGAAGCAAAGTCCATTTGTCTGTATGAGATGCAATAGAATGAGATCCTGAAAATGATGCTCTTCCTACTCTGCATAATTCAGTGCAACATTTCTTTCATTACAATTTATTAGAGGTATTCAGAGAAGGGGACGAACTGGAACTTGTTTTGATAATTAAAAAATTGAATTGTGGCAACTAAAGAGTTAAACATGGTGCTTGCAGAGCTAAAGATACTGAAGAAGTTGCTCGTCCTTGCTTTTCAGCACACCTATATTTAATCAATGAGTTAGTTTTGTAGTTGTGGTTCAAATAAAGCTTGCTTGGAACAGAGGATAAAGTACAGGAGCAGCAAAGAACACAAGACGATCTTTTAATATGCTTTGTTAATGCGCCATGTTCCCAAGTCACGGTTTTCATTCCACTATGGCATCCATAAATCAAACTTGCCACACCTGTAGAGAACAGTTGCCCTGATTGTTCTTCAGTCAAGGTGTCAAAAATACTTACTTCTAATATTGTTACCTATGACTCAAATCATGGATTCAGAACTCCTTCTAGTCCAAAGGAAATTTTGCAGGTTGATAATTTTGTGCAGTACCAAGACGGCGCTGCACTGCCAGATGGTGACTCTCTTGCAGCCAGGCAGATACATGAGATCCTGTGGCAACATTCAAAAATGAGCAGACTTCCCCTGTTCAGCCAATATTTATCTCTCAATCAATCTCAAGAAAATACTTGGTCAGATTTTTCATCCCATTGCAAACTGCTGCTAATTTTCCTACATTTAAATATTGACCACAGCTCAAATATACTCAAACAAAAGGATAATCTAAAGTCAAAACTAATGATGAGTTGTTGAATGTTACCATTTTATTACCATAAATCTGCACCAACAGGTCATAAAGGCAATGTATTTCCATTATAAATGGGAAAAATGATAATGAATTGATAATTGTTTTTTGAGCTGCAGCATTTTTGTCCAAGAATACTTGAATTGAACAGATCAAATTGTTCTCCAATTGTTTGGTATAACATTAAATGTTATAAATCAAAAACTAACATTTAATATTATATCAACCAATTGGAGAAGATAGGATAATCCTTCTGGGAGACTTAAATGTGAAACTTGGCTTTGACTCCATGATCTGGAATGGAACTCCATTGGGAAAAACAAGTTGTGGAAATAAGTCAATGCAGAGCGATAAGGGGACTGTCAACAATAGTCGGTTTGTTGCTAAAACTTCTCTTTGATTTTTTTTCACCTGTGCAAATCTTTGAATAAAACTAGGAGAGAAGAAAATAAGCATATCACTGCATTCAGGGAGCTGGTTTTGCCAAATGCCATAGATACAAGAGCCACCATCAGCCATTCTTTTCTAATAGGAGTCTATCCCTGCCCTCTCCTTTAGCTTCTCAGGATGTTCGTTTTGCTTCCTATGGATGATATTGCAATCTGTCAAACTGGAAAGAATATTTTCACCAATTCCTCAATCATGGATCCATAGTGGCAACTTTTACTCTCCAGGCTATCCCCCACCATCCCGTGTTAGAATCTATAGGTGAACTACCATTGATGGGAGAGTTGCAGCAAACAATCAAAAGGGTGTAAAGAACAAAGCTTGCAGTTAAATGTCTCGTAATCCAGCTGAGCTCTGCAATGGTTGTGGATTTGACTCACATTAAAACTCCATTCATATCCCTCTGGATTGGTAGGAAAAGTAGCTCTTTCTCCCACCATGCCCCCATAATATTGCTTCCAAAATCACAAATGCAACAGTTGTAACTATCATCAAGAAGGAAGGAATCGTATGGTTGAAAATTCTGATGCTATTTCCCTCTTGTCCAGAATAGGGAAAGTCTGGACATGCATTCTTCTAAATTATCCTCTTCCTTGGCTGAGGAAGTCCTCCCAGAGCTAATGGTTTTGGTCCACCTGCCAGAGAAACCTCTGATGTGCTCTTCACTGCCAAACAAATTTAAGTGTCAAGAACACCACCAGGATTCATCATTAAACTCACTGTCACAAACAAAAGCATTGCACTCAGTAAATCACAAGAACTCAGTGTTTGTGTGTGACTAAAAACTGCCTGCTGAGAGCAACTAGGAAGAGAAAGTGAGGACTGCAGATGCTGGAGATCAGAGCTGAAAATGTGTTGCTGGAAAAGCGCAGCAGGTCAGGCAGCATCCAAGGAGCAGGAGAATCGATGTTTCGGGCATGAGCCCTTCAATTAGTCAATCTTGGGTGTGGCAATAGCTACAAACTGGTAACGACTTATTTACCAAACTGTATGATGCTCTGAGTCACAATGTCTTACTAATGAGGCAGAGTGCAGGAGTAGAAAAGTAAGGAGGCAAACCCTAAATGCCAGAAATTGCCATCTACCAGGATATCCAGCCCAAAGACCTGCAAGGCAAGAATTGGCTGGTTCTGTCACATGAAGATCCATTGCAGAAAGTCATTTCTCAATGGACATCAATCTCAAATCAGAAGATAGTGGACAGATAGCCCTGCAGTTATGATTACAATTAATTCAGTTTGCAACAGGATGTACATGTATTTGGAAAGGTAAGGACTGATTAGGAATAGTCAACATGGCTTTGTGCGTGGGAAATCATGTCTCAAAACTTGATTGAGTTTTGTGAGGAAGTAACAAAGAGGATTGATGAGGGCAGAGCGGTAGAGGTGATCCATATGTACTGCAGTAAGGCGTTCGACTTGATTCCCCATGGGAAACTGATTAGCAAGGTGAGATCTCATGGAATACAGGGAGAACTAGCCATTTGGATACAGAACTGGCTCAAAGGTAGAGGACAGAGGGTAGTGGTGGAGGGTTGTTTTTCAGACTGGAGGCCTGTGACCAGTGGAGTACCACAAGGATCAGTGCTGGGTCCTCTACATTTTGTCATTTACATAAATGATTTGGATGTGAATATAAAGAGGTACACAGTTAGTAAGTTTGCACATGACACCAAAATTGGAGGTGTAGTGGACAGCGAAGAGGGTTACCTCAGATTACAACAGGATCTTGACCAGATGGGCCAATGGGCTGAGAAGTGGCAGATGGAGTTTAATTCAGATAAATGCGAGCTGCTGTATTTTGGGAAAGCAAATCTTAGCAGGACTTATACACTTAATAGTAAGGTCATAGGGAGTGTTGCTGAACAAAGAGACCTTGGAGTGCAGGTTCATAGCTCCTTGAAAGTTGAGTCGTAGGTAGATAGGATAGTGAAGAAGGCGTTTGGTATGCTTTCTTTTATTGGTCAGAGTATTGAGTACAGGAGTTGGGAGGTCATGTTGCGGGTGTACAGGACATTGGTTCAGCCACTGTTGGAATATTGCGTGCAATTCTGGTCTCCTTCCTATTGGAAAGATGTTGTGAAACTTGAAAGGGTTCAGAAAAGATTGACAAGAATGTTGCCAGGGTTGGAGGATTTGAGCTATGGAGAGAGGCTGAACAGGCTGGGGCTGTTTTCCCTAGAGTGTCAGAGGCTGATGGGTGACCTTATATAGGTTTAGAAAATTATGAGGGGCATGGATAGGGTAAATAGGCAAAGTCTTTTTCCTGGGGTCGGGGAGTCCAGAACTAGAGGGTTTAGTGTGAGAGGGGAAAGATATAAAAGAGACCTAAGGGGCAACGTTTTTACATAAAGGGTGACATGTGTATGGAATGAGCTGCCAGAGGAAGTGGTAGAGGCTGTACAATTGCAACATTTAAGAGACATTTGGTTGGGTATATGAATAGGAAGGATTTGGAGGGATATGGGCCGGGTGCTGACAGGTGGAACTATATTGGATTGGGATATCTGGTTGGCATGGGTGGTTTGGACCGAAGGGTCTGTTTCCATGCTGTACATTTCTATGACTCTATGACTCTAACACATTGCTCCATTGTTAATGTTCTTCACTGAAAGAAAGGCATGTATCTGCTGTTCTCCAACTGTCCATATTGCAACCAGTCATGCCCACTCCCGCTTCATCTCCCATCAACCAACTCTCTTTCCAGAATGCTTTAGGATGAGAATGTCTGTAACTAATGATTTAAGTAATTATGTATGTCCAAGTTGTTGTTGTGTAAGGGGTTCAGAACTCTAAAACAAACTTGTCATGTCATGGAAAAGCATAACAAATGTACAGTTGGACTACACCAGTCTAGGCTACACTACATTCTAACTAAGAGAACACCTTGACAGTATATGGACATGAACACACAAAAAAGATAGATTTGTACTTACCTAGTGTGACATTGTATATTAGTGTTTAGTATTAATTAACATTAAACCGTGTCACTTTGAAGTCTCTGACCTTTCTCTTCTCAACCAAGCTGCCTTGAACCCATACTCAGTATGTCATCAAGCCATACAATTAAAAATGGCACCAAAGCACAAGAAAATAGTTGTCAGCATTTCACTTCCCTTAAATTTATAGACTTATGATTTGAAATCAGTTTTACTCCATCAGCAATGTTAAATCTATTAAATGGCCTCTCCAAAAAGCAGTGCAATCCAATTCCACTCTCCAGGGTGTACGTGAGTGAGTCTGGATGGTGAGTGTCAGCAATTTGAACAGACAGGACATCAAAACCAAGCCTTGTGACCACACAAGCATATTTAGCAGTTATGGATCAATCTTTAATTTGGAAACTTAACTACTTTTCTTTATCCTGGGACACCAAGACAAACTGTCATTCCTCATGAGATTGGAACAGCAGTTGAACCAAAATTCATGCTGCTCTGTTTTGTTCAATTCACATGAAGCATCAAAGTAAGCATTATGTGTATCAAAAATGCACAGAATTCTGCTACAATTTCATTTTTCTCCTCTTATTCAGAGTTCAACTGACAGATCATTCAAATATTCCAAGTGTTTGAATAAATAACGCCTGTGACAGGCCTCCTCTTTTTAATCTTCAAACAATCTAGTTATTTGTATTAAATCTAGTCACCTAGGATCAAACAATCCATCACACTATAACCAAAAAAACTTCTTTTCATGGCCTAAATTACTTGAGTTCAGGACATTTGGACACTGGACGCATGACCATGGTACACATCAGGACCTTGTGGTGATGCTTGAACCTCCAAGGAATATGCTGAACAATCGAAAATCTCTGATGAACAATTCCTCCATTCCTTGGGACCCTGTGTGCATGGCTCCAGTTCTAGCTCAGAATGGAAAACTTGGAATAAATCTGTACTAACAAGGAAAACTGCCACTAGATGTTGGAGGGATTAAAACCTAATATAGTGCTGGGGTAACTTCATAACAGACTCGCTGATCAGACCTGAGACCATCTGACTAACCTCCTTTACATTTATTAGAATTCCATTCTGTACATAATAAGTTTAATCCCTGGTCTTGAGTTTTTATTTTACTGCCAGAATGGCAGTAGGGATGTTATAATTAGCTGAAGTGTTTATCATTGTGGAAAGAATAAAAACCCATCATCATTCACCATTCTGATCAATAGATAGTGACCGTATTGGTACAGGATTTCGTTGCATCATACGCTATTGCAAATAACTTCCTTACATAAATGTTCAAAACTCAGATTCAAGTAATAACTACTCAGGTAAAGACAATATAATGTGGTTCTAGGAACCAGTACCATCATAGATTAGCAATGAAAAAATATAGCTTTTCTCAATTGATTAATGAACATCTACATGAAGTGTTAACTCTGTTGTTACCTCCCACAGAAACTTCCTGAGTACATCCAGCAGTTTCTATTTTTATTTTAGGTTTCCAGCTTCTAGTGTTTGCTTTTGACAAAGCCTGAAATGTTTGCTTCAGGGAGGGCTCAGCTTCAGAAAAGGTGTATATTACAAAAATGTCAAAAGTGCCTTGTCCTGATTTAAAGGTGGTGTAGTGATTGAGCACACTTGGGATTAAATCTCATTCCCTGCTGCCTGTGAAGATTCTATATAAAAACAATTTGAACAGCTTTATTATAGTTCGTTATTAACATGAACTCATGATTCAAAACCAGCAATTCACTGCTAAAGGATAAATTGAGTACTCTCTCACTCTCAGCACGACCCATCATTGAAAGCAGCATGGGTCAAAACAGGGCAAGAACACTGCAGCACAGATATGGTTACCTGGGTCTTCCTTCACATAGGCTTCCCCATGGGAGCACAACATATCCTTTAATTGCCAATTCACTCAGAAATGTGACATTGATAACTAATAATGAAAAAAATTAGCCTTCTACAGGCAGTGAAAAGGGGTAATTCTTTGGCTGCCTTCGTTTGAAGAAATGTATATTAAAATCAACCTGTTCAGACACCTTATAATACACCTCAACAGCAGATGGGACTTGAACCTACACCTTTTGGCCCAAAAATGGGGACATTAGCACAACATCACAAGACCCATGTTAGGAAGCTTGAGTTAGAAAAATGATTAGCATTGTATATTATTCGATTCCGGGACAAAGCATTCTCAATGACCAATAGTGTCACCAAATCAACTATCAAGTGAACAGCTTTTAGCCTCTTCAGAATGCATTTCTAATAAACAAAATTCTAGCAAATTCACCTCATCATCGGAGTTCTGTAAGTGAAGTGGTGGCATTATATATTTCACATTTGGAATTCTGTTTTATAGGTGCACCATAAATTAGTCTTTTGAAAATTTTTTTATCGTAAATTGTCTCAACTGTGTAGCTTGTATGGTTGAAGTCAGGAAAAGACTAGTGTAAATGATCCACATTGTTCAAATACTGGTACTGCATCCACTTGCCTAATACCTGGTCGAACATTATAATTGGTGGTGTTTCTACCGGATACCGATTATATGGAGCTCAGTTTGATTAGCTGGCGGTTGATTTGTTATGCAGAGTGGCACCAAGATCATGAGTTCAATTCCCACACTAGTTGAGATCATCATGAAGGTCCTGTCTTCTCAGCCTCCCTTCTTCCTGGAGGTGCGATGATCCTCAGGTCAAACTCACCACCTGTCATCTCTCCCTCTAAATGAGGAAGCATTTTGAAAAAAAAACTCTCTGGTTCCTTTGGTTTGTCTGCCCTTAAGAGCTTGCATTTTTAATCTTTGTGAATTTATAACTGAATAACTAATTTTAGAGACTGTGTGCAACCTACACGCTCATTTGCAAACATCAGCATCACACACAGGACAAGATAAGCAACAAATAAATCTGCATTTGTTGCAGCTGAAGTAGGAGTAGTAGTTACAACACTGGAAAAATCTATTGCTCATCACTTTGGAGTGTCTCGAGTGTTAACCTAGATTATGAGCTCAATTCCCTTGAGTTATGTTTCAAATGCAAGCTTCTGATGCAGGCAAGTGACCAGTAATAAACCTACTAAATCCACAGTCAGACAACAGAGAGCAAAGCGGCAGTGAAGGAAAGAGGAACCAACATTATTTTGATTGCTAACTTGTTTCTGTCACTAATCACAGAGAGTATTACAAAAATTAATATTTCTAATTATTAGATAATGCATAATTTATTAAACTTATACATAGACTTGTTGCATGTGTAATATGAAGTGCTGCATACTTGTGCCCTTCTTTTAGAAACAGATGGCTCACTGTCCAATTGTGAGATGAAATACACTGCCTGAAGATGATTCAATAATTTTCCAAACAAAATTGGATAAATACACAAGAAGTAAAAACTTGCAAGGCTATTTAGAAAAGCAGTTGTGTTCTTTAAACAGCTATCAGTGGTAAGGCCACTCCTTCTTTCCTCTATTATTCTGTTCCAAAAAGTCAAAATATATGGCTTTGCCTCCGAGCTCTCCCAGAAATTTTAATGCTGGAGGTAAAGGGCCTAACCAACTTGAAGCAAGTTATTTCTGTGTGTGGGGGAATAGAAATGAAAAGGAGGACTGATATAGGTAATAGGGATGTCAGTTATATTTTAGCATTTGTAAAACTGTGCCATATAATATTCTTCTTCAGTTAATCATTATGGTTGTTAGATGAGCCAAATGTAAATACATCAAGCTCACACACTATGAACAATTTAAGCCATTAATGATCCATTCAATGGTAATCAATATGATAGCTTGAGAACTGCCGGCAGTGCAATGCCTTCAACCAGTAAAAAAGAACCTTTTTTTAAAACATTTCGTTTGCTACCTTTCACCAATCATCACAAGAGACACCAATTTAGGAATCTCCAAGCTTAAGTTGGATACCATAGAAATGTGAAACACGAGCAAAACTACAGTTCATGATAATTTTCTTAAGATTAATGTTCAGTCTATATTTATTGTTTATATTTATGTTCTTATTGTAATTTATTTTAAAGTTACACTCAGGATTTACCTTACCTGATACACATTCACAAGGTCTTCGTTTCGCTGTATTTTGCTGCGGCGTAGAATAGAACATTTTTATTTTAAAATATAGCCCTGCTTCTCAGATTTGGGAAAGTACAGGAGTTCTTGATTATTGTTTTGGCAAATAATTGCAGATGTGAATAAGACTGAACATCCTAGCTGCCAATTAGGTCCAGAATTCTAGTCTGAACACCTGTATAATTGTTTCTCTCTTGACATCATCTAGGAGTAGAATGTTCTTTAGTTATTTATAAAGATGGTTTTTGAAACGCTACATATTTTCATGCAACTTCTATATTTATACTGGACTTAATCCACAAATATTATTTACACTGTGTTAACCATATGTATATTTGTTCCATGGCAACAGTGTGTTCAGGGATGAAAATGGAACTTTTTCCAACCTGAATCTCCACAATTCCCATTTGTAGTTAAGTATTTATGAAAATAGATGATAATTGTGAGCTGCTTCTAGGCTTTTGTATCAACAGTTTCCGTTCTTAGATTATTCTCAAGGGTTAACAACAAATGCTCATACTTTCAAGACCATTTTTCCTCTTTCTAATTTAATCAAATTAGATTTGAAATCTTAGAGGTTAATGCAATAACAGATATTTTACCTAAATATTTTTACATTTTACCTAAATAGGCAATACACTGGAAAGTCATAATCTAAGAACTAAATCAATTAGGATCCTTTTTTTTAAATGTCTAAAGGAGCCATCTTTCAAAGACTTTAGAAATATGAATAGCCAAGTCTTAAAAAGTAATAGTATTACAAATGCAAGAATTTAAAGATTTATATTTTAAACAATCTCTATGTATTATTATTAATATGCACCTTAAGCCAATCATACCACATAATTAAGTTTGAGTCATCTATCTCTCTCTCTCACTCAAAGCCGACAATTGCCCAACCTAGCATCAATACTGGGACAAGCTTGAGACATCATTCAGGTATTGTTATTTACTAAATTATAGATTCATAGAGTCATGGAGATCTACAGCATGGAAACAGATCCTTTGGTCCAACCTGTCCATGCCAACCAGATATCCCAACCCAATCTAGTCCTACTTGCCAGCTACCGGCCCATATCCCTCCAAACCCTTCCTATTCATATACCCATCCAAATGCCTTTTAAATGTCGCAATTGTACTAGCCTCCACCACTTCCTCTGGCAGCTCATTCCATACACATGTCACCCTTTGTGTGAAAAAGTTGCCCCTTAGGTCTCTTTTATATCTTTCCCCTCTCACACTAAACCTATGCCCTCTAGTTCTGGACTCCCCAACACCAGGGAAAACTCTTTGTCTATTTAGAGAAAGTGAGGGCTGCAGATGCTGGAAATCAGAGCTGAAAATGTGTTGCTGGAAAAGCGCAGCAGGTCAGGCAGCATCCAAGGAACAGGAGAATCGACATTTCGGGCATAAGCCCTTCTACACTTTCCTCATTCCTGAAGAAGGGCTTATGCCCGAAACATCGATTCTCCTGATCCTTGGATGCTGCCTGACCTGCTGCGCTTTTCCAGCAACACATTTTCAGCTCTTTGCCTTTTTACCCTATCCATACCCTCATAATTTTCTAAACATCTATAAGGTCACCCCTGAGCTTCCGACACTCCAGGGAAAACAGCCCCAGCCTGTTCAGCCTCTCCCTATAGCTCAAATCCTCCAACCTTGGCAACATTCTTGTCAATCTTTTCTGAACCCTTTCAAGTTTCACAACATCTTTCCGATAGGAAGGAGACCAGAATTGCACGCAACATTCCAAGGGTGGCCTAACCAATGTCCTGTACAGCCACAACATGACCTCCCAACTCCTGTACTCAATACCCTGACCAATAAAGGAAAGCAGACCAACCGCCTTCTTCCCTATCCTATCTACCTGCGACTCCACTTTCAAGGAGCTATGAACCTGCACTCCAAGGTCTCTTTGTTCAGCAACACTCCCTAGGACCTTACCATTAAGTGTAAAAGTGCTGCTAAGATTTGCTTTCCCAAAATGCAGCAGCTCGCATTTATTTGAATTAAACTCCATCTGCCATTTCTCAGCCCATTGGCCCATCTGGTCAAGATCCTGTTGTAATCTGAGGTAACCCTCTTCACTGTCCACTACACCTCCAATTTTGGTGTCATCTGCAAACTTACTAACTATACCTCTTCTGCTTGCATCAAAATCATTTATGTAAATGACAAAATGTAGAGGACCCAGCACCGATCCTTGTGGTACTCCACTGGTCACAGGCCTCCAGTCTGAAAAACAACCCTCCACCACCACCCTCTGTCTTCCACCTTTGAGCCAGTTCTGTATCCAAATGGCTAGTTCTCCCTGTAATCCATGAGATCTAATCTTGCTAATCAGTCTCCTATGCGGAACATTGTCGAACGCTTTACTGAAGTCCATATGGATCACATCTACCGCTCTGCCCTCATCAATCCTCTTTATTGCTTCTTCAAAAAACTCAATCAAGTTTGTGAGACATGATTTCCCATGCACAAAGCCATGTTGAGTGACCCTAATCAGTCCTTGCCTTTCCAAATACATGTACATCCTGTCCCTCAGGATTCCCTCCAACAACTTGCCCACCACCGAGGTCAGGCTCACTGGTCTATAGTTCCCTGACTTGTCCTTACCACCTTTCTTAAACAGTGACACTACTTTTGCCAACCTCCAGTCTTCCTGCACCTCACCTGTGACAATCGATGATACAAATATCTCGGCAAGATGCCCAGCAATCACTTCTTTAGCTTCCCACAGAGTTCTCAGGTACACCTGATCAGGTCCTGGGGATTTATCCACCTTTACCCATTTCAAGACATCCAGCACTTTCACCTCTGTAGTCTGGACATTTTGCAAGATGTCACCATCTATTTCCTTCAGTCTATATCTTCCATATCCTTTTCCACACTAAATACTGATGCAAAATACACATTTAGTGTCTCCCCCATTTTCTGCGGCTCCACACAAAGGCCGCCTTGCTGATCTTGGAGGGGCCATATTCTTCCCCTAGTTACCCTTTTGCCCTTAATGTATTTGTAAAAACCCTTTGGATTCTCCTTAATTCTATTTGCCAAAGCTATCTCATATCTCCTTTTTGCCCTCCTGATTTCCCTCTTAAGTATACTCCTTCTTCCTTTTTAAATTATAACAAGCTTTAAGGGACAGCTTTCTAAGCAAAAATACAGCAATGAAATTAGGCCAGAAAAGAAGATCTTGTTTCTACATACACTCTTCGTGGTTCCACATATATTCTATAGTGTTTCACAGTTAATGTGATATGCATTTAGAGGATATCTGTAAAAAGCAATTGGGGGTGGATGGAAGATGAAATATGACAGTAAGTTAGCTAGCAACATAAAAGAAAATTGCAAGCGTCTTTAGCTGACTGAAAGGTAAGAGAGAAGCAAGAGTGGACATTGAATTGCGGGAAAATGAGGCTGGAGTAGTAGCAATGGGGAACAAAGAAATGGTGGAGGAACTGAATATGTACTTTACATCAGTTTTCACAGTAGAAGACACCAGCAGCCTACCAGAACTTCAATAGAATCAGGGGGCAGAGATAAATGCAATGGCTATCACTAAGAAGAAAGTGCAGGGGAACTCAAAAGTCTGAAGGCAGATAAACAATCCACTCCAGACGAATTACATCCCAGTCTTCTGAAGGAAATAGTTGAGATTGTGGAGGCATTGGTGGTGATCTTGCAAGACAGGGAATGTCCAAGATGACTGGAAAATGGCTAATGTAACACCACTGCTTAAGAAGCAAAGGAGGCAGAAGACAGGAAACTATAGGTCAGTTAGCCTGACCTCAGTCATGGGTAAGATTTTAGCGTCCAATATTAAGGATGAGATTGTGGAGTACTTGGAACTACAAAGTACTGGCATGGATACAAGACTGGCTGACTGGCAGATTAAAGAGACTAGGAATAAAGAGATCTTTCTTAGGATTGCAGCCAGTGACTAGTAGAGTTTCGCAGGGGTTAGTGTTGGGATCACAACTATTTGCATTATACATTAACAATCTGGGTGAAGGAATTGAATGCATTGTTGCTAAAGTTTTCAGATGGCACAAATGGCTCAGGGCAGGTAATGTTGAAGAAGCAGGGAGACTGCAAAAGGATTTGATTATGTTCGATAAACAGGCAAAGAAATGATGAATGGAATACAATATAGAAAAGAAGTTTTTGACTTTGCTTGGAAGAATAGAGGTGTAGACCTTTCAAACGGGGGAAGGCTTTAAAAATCTGAAGCACAAATGAATTTGGGAGTCGCAGTTCAAGATTCTCTTAAGCCAGAAGGTCACCCATTCAGGTCCAACTCTGGACTCTTGAGTGCATTATCCTGGCTGACATTTCACCGTATTACCAAGAATGTACTTTATTATCGGAAGAACCATATTTTGGATGAGGTATCAAATTAAAGTCCTGTCTGCTCTAACAGATAGATGTACTGGATTTTATTAGAAAGAATAGGCAATTTCTCCCTGATGATCTCAACAATATTTAATCATCAACTAACAGTACTAAAAAAGGACTATTTGGTCATGATCACACCCATGTTTTTGGAACTTAATACAGTGCAAATCAGCTGCAGTGTAATTCCTACATTGCAAAGATGACAACTTGCAAATACCTTGCTTATAATTTTATCTAAAATATCTGGTGTCTCAACACTTACTTAATACTTTGTAGATCTTCTTTGGTTCATGATTTCCTATTGATGGTTAAAATCAGCCCAAGTAAATTTATGTGCAGAAGTAGTGACTGAACCCTCTCTCTTCCCCATACTGTCAATTTTATCTTCCTACTATCTAGATACACTGTTTTCTAATATAGTTTGCATTATCTTCTACTCCATGGTGGCACAGTGGCTCAGTGGTTAGCACTACTGTCTCACAGTGCCAGGGACCCAAGTTCAATTCCCACCCTGGGTGACTGTCTGCGTCGGTTTCCTCCAGGTGCTCTGGTTTCCTTTCACAATCCAAAGATATGAGGTCAGGTGAATTGGCCATGCTAAAGTGCCCACTGCATTAGTCAGAGGGAAATGGGTCTGGGTGGGTTACTCTTTGGAGGGTCGGCGTGGACTTGTTGGGCTGAAGGGCCTGTTTCCATACTGTAGGCAATCTAATCCACCATTGGTCATGATCCATATTATAGATATTGGTTTTTAAATTAAAATTCTCCATTAGGAACACAAATAGTTTGACAATAACTCATAGTTTTGATTTCACAAATTAATGCTTAAGAACATAAACCATCACAGCTAGAACAACCAAGGTATTTTTGCCAAGCAAAGAACAGTGTTCATGATGTTATATGCATAGAAAAATAATCCGTTTTAGTTAATCTACTTTTACCATCAAGGCTATTAAATTGAGGTCCACTGCAAGGCCCGAGTTTATAATTCAGGTTAACATTGCTTTATACCGAGCAATGCAGTGCTTCCACTGGCATGCAAACTAACTTGTGCTGAAGGGAACATTAAAATAAATGATAAAATAATAATATATCTAAAGGACATGAAGTTTGTTTGGCCCTTGCTATCATCCTTTCTTCCAACACTACCTCTAAAAACAGATTAATTGAATAGTCATAACAGTGCTTTCTGAAATTTTGCTGTATGAAAGCTGCTGACATCTTTGCCTTGAATAATAATTTATTGAGTGTGAAGCTCTTAAAGGTACTCAAGGCTTATAATAGTATGCTACATTCAAGGACTGTTGTATAATAGAAATTGATGAGTGTTACAGAGCAGCAATTCAATCTTTCATTTTCAACTATTTTTCATGGTACTAACCATCACTACTCTTTAACCAATTAATCCTCCATGGAATCCTTCATTCAGTGCACAATCTGAGCTATAAATATAATCACTGGAGCTTAGGCTAATTTTGATTGTATATTTTGAAGCTTGCACAAATTGTGATTTGATGAATTTCATAATTTTGTGAGCAATAGGGATAAACATACAAATGTTTGATCGAGAGAGTCTTGTTCTGCTGTACCAGCTGTAGTGACTGATTTGCTTTTGCAAATTATTTTCTACCTCAGTAAATATGCTATTAAAAGAAAGAGCACAGAAAAAAAAATAAATTGAACAGAAAAAAAAATAAACCACATGACTGCACAATTATCAACCTTTCAAGAATACAGAGTGAGTGTTATCAGATACCAGAATGGAACCCAAGGCTTTATTTCTTTCTATTCAAAGTCTAATCAGAACTTTTATTGGGATGTGTACCAACAGGCTGACAGCCTGAAGGTAAAACTAGACTTGCATGTCAGAATCTATTTGGAACAATGTCCATGTTTGATACTCACAGGAATGAACTTTTCCTTAGTTACTGTTGAATTAAAAAGGCTTACATTTATAGAACCTCAATCACATCTTCCAGAAATCTCTCAGGCACTTCAGTAAATTACTTTGGAATACAATGACTGTTGCTTTGTCAGTCGCAAACTCCATCTTGCCAAGTGTAACTTTGATTATTGACCTCCTGTTAGAACAAATTTGTGGTCTCCATTAAGAAAGTGATACAGACTTATATTACATTTCAATTGAAATAGGGAACTTTTGCTCATCTCATTTTAATTTGCTACATGTTAAATATCAGGATTTGTTCTGAAACCTCCTTCAAGGTGACATGTCAACTTGTTTTGTAACATCAAAATGATCCTCAAGATAATTTCACTTATTTAATTCTATGGTATTGGGGTAATTTGTTTTCCTGGATGATACATTATTTTTTCTGTAACCTTCTAGACTAAGTATTGCCAAGCATCACAATAAATGCTTTGACATATTTTACCTATATTGTCAATTATGTGATAGATATCAGAACCAGGTAGATCTGCAGTGCTGTCAGACATTTCAGATGACTTTTTCAGCTGGTTTCTGTACTGCTACATTAGATGGTTTCATCTGGTTACATTCCAAAGGAATTCCATAAAACCAATGGTTTTCAAGCTTTTGCTCCACCAACATGTACAATATCTTTCAATCTCGCAAGCAGAGTGTAATTGAAGGGAGGATATTTTTAAATTGACTTATTCTGACATTTTCTGACACACATCTCTGCTGGGTGGGACTTAAACCTCGATATTCTGGCCCAGAAGTACAAACACTGTCCGTGACACAAGATATTCTCACACTAAGGGAAGGTAGTGTGCACTATTTCTTCAACAATAAGAATGCGTACATGAAGGTATAGATTTCTTTGCGTAATTTGAAATCACAAATATTGTGATGGGTTCCCAAACATGTCAAGATCCAACTGACTGAACAAAAATTAGGAAACTATACACAGCAATGAAAGAGTCGGTGTTCTCTGGAATTAAAAACAACTGTTCCTTGGGGAAACATGCGGTCTACAGGTTTTTGTTTTGCTTTTTGTACAGATATGTTTCATACTTGCCACTTTAGTTATTTTCATAGATCAGATAGAACAAACAACCAATGAGGATTCATGATTCTGCTAATGTTATTTTATAACAATCCTCAAGGAAATCTAAAGTTAATTTGGCCAAGAGGAGTCTCCAGATGATTTTCCTCTAATTTTTCATGAGACTTTAATGTAGGAATTATAGGCATGTTTTCTCATGATACAGGAATTTTGGTAGAACTTGAGGCACACAGCAGCAATCTGGGTACCAATAGTCATTTAATTTTGGAATTTGCAGTTATGAGTTAGAACAGATATTCAATAATATAATAATTACAGTATTGATAAAAGACAATACGTTGAAGCTTTTCGCCTTGCACAAGTGAGGACAGTCCAAATAAATAAAATTTTTAAGGGAAAACCAACAAGTAGACCCTGATTGATAGAGACATTGCAATAGAGAATGACCAGTTAATAATAGAACATAGAAAAATACAGCGCAGTACAGGCCCTTTGGCCCTCGATGTTGCACCGATCCAAGCCCACCTAACCTACACTAGCCCACTATCCTCCATATGCCTATCCAATGCCCGTTTAAATGCCCATAAAGAGGGAGAGTCCACCACTGCTACTGGCAGGGCATTCCATGAACTCACGACTCGCTGAGTAAAGAATCTACCCCTAACATCTGTCCTATACCTACCAATCCTTAATTTAAAGCTATGTCCCCTCGTAATAGCTGACTCCATACATGGAAAAAGGTCCTCATGGTCAACCCTATCTAAA
>NC_057725.1:47719412-47727489 GCF_004010195.1 Chiloscyllium plagiosum | reverse complement strand
CCAAGAGCACTAGCAAACCTCCCGCCAAGGGTACTGGTGCCCCTCAGGTTCAGGTGCAGGCCATCCTGTTTATAGAGGTCCCACCTTCCCCAGAAAGAACCCCAGTTATCCAGATACCGGACTCCCTCCCTCCTGCACCATCCCTGTAGCCACGCATTTAACTGTTCTCTCTCCCTATTCCTCGACTCTCTATCACGTGGCACGGGTAACAAACCAGAGACAACAACTCTGTTCGTTCTAACTCTGAGCTTCCAACCTCGCTCCCTGAAAGCCTGCCTAACATCCTCAGTGCTCCTCCTACCTATGTCATTGGTGCCAACGTGGACCACGACTTCGGGCTGATCTCCCTCCCACTTAAGGACCCGGAAAAGACGATCAGAGACATCACGTACCCTTGCACCTGGGAGGCAACATACCAAATGTGAGTCTCTCTCGTTCCCACAAAACCGCCTATCTGTGCCCCGAACTTTCGAGTCCCCAATTACTACTGCTCTGCTCTTCTTCGCCCTTCCCTTCTGAGTAACGGGGACAGGCTCCGTGCCAGAGACCTGAGTCCCGTTACTTACCCCTGGTAAGTCGTACCCCCCCCAAGTATCCAAAATGGTATACTTGTTCTTGAGGGGAACGGCTGCAGGGGGTCCCTGCACTGGTTGCTTCCTCCCAGTCCCCCTCACTGTCACCCATCTATCTGCCATCTTTGGAGTTACTACTTCCCTAAAGCTCCGATGTATGACCCCCTCTGCCTCCCGAATGATCCTAAGTTCATCCAACTCCAGCTCCAGTTCCCTAACACGGTCTTGGAGGAGCTGGAGATGGGTGCACTTCCTGCAAGTGTTATCAGCAGGGACGTCCATGGCATCCCTTACCTCAAACATGTTGCAAGAGGAATATTGCACTGCCTTCACTGCCATCCCTCTAAAAGTAACCTTTTAAAAAAAAAACTAATTTAAATTTTAAAGCAAGCAGCATGACTATGATTGATCAAGGCATTGCCCTGAGAAACCAACCAGCAAATGGTAATCACCTATTTTGTGGAGTTCAAATAGGTGCAGTGTGAACATGTTCTTCCTACCTACAAAGCACAGGGCCCTAGTATTTATATAACTTCAAGTATGTGCAAGTGCACAACATAGAATCCAACTGGTAATCAGTGGGATTATTTGCACACTGAAAATTATCCAGCAAATGTTGTCCAATTGCAAAATCACACCTAATGTTGGACACTGTACTGAGAATTTTGCAAGGGCTGGATGGGAACCGTTTGTATCCGGATTGTTGGAAACAGATGAAGGGGTACACTATATGACACAATCTGGCAGTCTTTGGGACATATGGCCTATATTCCTGACTTCACATACTATGGAGAATGCACTTAATGTAACACCTCTATCAGAGTCCATTTCCAACCCAGAGTCATACAGAATGTCTGTTGTTTTACCCTTTAAGTGGTATTTCTGAGAATTGTTCTCATTACTGCAAGATGTAAAACTACCCCAGAATGTGCTTTCTTCAGCAATAATCAATCTAAACTACCAAACAACTTTTTGAACACAAAGAATTAGGAGAAATTGGTGATTTAGTGACAATGCCACTAAACTAGTAATCCAGTGACCCAGACTTTTGTTTAGGGAATATGAGCTCAAATGCCATCACTGCAGCTGGTTGAACTTAAATACAATAAAGTTGCCTCAGTAATTGTGACCATAAATTTTCAACTGTTAAAGAAATACATCTTGTTCATTAATATCTTTCGAGAAGGAAACTGCCATTCTTATTTGGATCTAGTCTGCATGTAATTCCCAGTCCTCAGCAACAAAGTTGACTCTTAACTGTCCTCCAAAATGGCTTTCTCACTTAATTTACAATAAGGTATAGGCAACAAATAACACACGATAAAAAAGGAGTCGCATTTCAGCCTCTCAGTGATCGTCACCTGAACCCTACTTTCCCAACTGCAAACCATTATACTTTGATGCCCTTCACCATCAAAAACTTCATTCAGTGTTGAATATATTCAACAACCCAGCTCCTCTTTATGAAGTAGAGAATTTCACAGACAAACGACCTTTTGGTTAAAAAAAAACCTCATCTTAGCCTTAAATTGGTGATCTAGGCTTCTAATTTTAAACTTAGGTGGAGTCTACAACTCGGGGACTAAGGGAGACGCCACCCCTTATTATCCACCCTGTACACTACAATAAAGTCACTCATTCTTAGAACATAAGATATAGCAGCAGAAATAGGCTATTCAGCCCAAGAATGCTCCACCATTCAATTAGATCCTGCTAATCTGATCATCCTCAACTTACTTCTCCTGTCTTTCCTCACCATCTGAGATGCACTAATTGATTTAAAACCTGCCTATTTCAGTCTTCAATATACTTAATGAACCAATTTCTGTAGCCCTCTTCAGTAAAGAATTCTACAGATTCACTACCCTCAGAAGAAATGCGTCTTCATCTCTGTCTTAAATGGCCCTTTTACGGAGGTTATGCTACAAGGAAAAATAACATCTCAGCATCTACCCTATCAAACCCACTCAAAATCTTGTCAATATCTTTAAACTGTTTCAAACATGTTCTGACACATCTTTTGGGCGAGTGGGACATGAGCTTTTATTGCATCTTGCAAGAGCTTTACATGTTTCAATAAAGTGGCCACTCTTTCTTCTAAACTTCTATGAGGACAGGCCCAACCCGTTCAACCTTTCCTCTTAACAAAATCCATCCATGCCCAGGTTCAACCGAGCAAGCCTCACTGGACTGCTTTCAATGCTAATACTTCTTTTGTTAAATAAGGGGAACACAACAGTTGACAATATTCTAAGTGTGGTCGGACTAGTCTCTTAAATACTTTAAGCAAGATTGCCCTATTCTTATATACCATTATATTTAAATCAAAGGCACGCAGTCAATTTGACTTACCTATAACCCACTGAACTTGGATGCTAGCTTTGTGAGATTTAGGCATAAGAACCCTCAAATCCCTGTGTTGCAATTTTCTGCAATCTCTCTTCATTTAAACATTTTGTTCCATTATTCTTCTGCCAAAGTGCATTATCTCAAATGTTCCCACATCATATTCTATCGGCCAAGTTTTTGCCCACTCACAACCTGTCTATATCCCTCTATAGACTCTCTGTGGCATCCTTACCAATTGCCTGCCCACCTCTTTTTGTGCCATCCACAAACTTAGTTGTGGTGAATTCACTTTCCTTAATCAAGTTATTAATATATACTGTACAAAACTGTGACCCCAGTACTGATTCTTATGCATTCCACGAGTTACAGGTTGCCATCCTGAAAATGAATGCCTTATCTCAACTCTCTGCCATCTATTAGTAAACCAATCTTCTATCTATACTAATACACTACCCAACTCTTATTAAGTACAAAGTTAAAAATCACACAACACCAGGCTAAAGTCCAACAGGTTTAATTAGAAGCACACTAGCTTTCGGAGTGACGCTCCTTCATCAGGTGATAGTGGAGGGCTCGATCGTAGTGATAGTTACTGTTTTTATTTCCTCTGCCCTTTTACCCTTCAGGTTTTTGGTATTTTTGGAATGCTAGTGTTTTCTACTGTAAAGATCATTTCAAAATATTTATTCCACTTGGCTGCTATTTCCCAGTTCCTCATTATTTCCCTGCCTCATTCTCTCAGAAGCCTGTATTCATCTTGGCCTCTCTATTCTTTAAGAAGCTCTTCCTGTCCAATTTTAAATAATTAGCCCATTGCTATTTTACCTTCATTGTTTATTCACTCTCTTAATTTTTGGTCATCTTTTGTTGGTTTTTAAAACCTTCCCAATTCTCTGGCTTACTACTAATGTTTGTCACATTGTATGTACATTTTTCACTTTCATTTTGATACTATCCTTAACTTCTCTGGTTAATGATGATTGGTTTATCCCAGAGGTGGGGAACCTTTTCATGTTGGAAGGCCACATTATGTTAGTTGTAATCTAATAAGGCCGCATCCGAGAAACTTCAATTATATATTCTTCAAAATTCACATTATTTTGTAAAAATCTAACTACTATGTACTAACTAAAAAAAAAATGTTAATTCTAAAGTTAACTAACCTTTTAATGACTTTGTTGTGACTGCTTTTTGTAGGAAAGCATTTGAATATTTGGTTGCAGTTTTAGCTGATCCTCTAGATGGGTATCCGTCACTTGTGACCTTAAGGGCGTCTTGATTTTGGTTAATTAGGAGAATGTAGATCCGCAGCAATAAGTGGTTGAAAAGCAAGAAAGTATTTTTTGTGCATGTTGCAAAATTTGGATTCATTCAAAAGGCCACACACAATGGCCTAGAAGGCCGCAGATTCCCCACCCCTGGTTTATCCCCCTCCTAAATTCTTCTACCTCACTAAATTTCTCTGTTGTCATAGAATAAATCATAGAATTGCTACAGGTCTTTCAGCCCAAAAGGTCCACACCGACCCTCCGAAGAGTAACCCATTCCCCTACTATTCTATATTTACCCCGACTAATGCACCTAATCTAAACATCCCTGAACACTGTGGCAATTTAGCATAGCCAATTCACCTAACTTGCACATTTTTGGACTGTGGGAGGAAATCGGAGCACAGAGGAAACCCATGCAGAACCCGGGAGAATGTGCAAACTCCACGCAGAGAGTCACCCGGGGCTGGAATTGAACTCGGGTCTCTGGTGCTATGAGGCAGCAGTGCTAACCACTGAGCCACCGTGCCATCCCCTGTTGTAATTTATGCATTATTTTCTTCAAATTTCTGCCACTGTTCCACAACCAAAATTTTTCACTAAACTCCTTTCCCAGTCTACTCTAGGCAACTTTGACCTCATTCCTTTGTAATTACCTTTATTTAAGTTGAGCAGAGTTGTTTCTGAACCAGCTCCTCATTCTCAAACCAAATGCTAAATTGAATTATGTTATAGTCACTGTTTTCTAAGGGATCTTTTATTCTGGCATCATTTATTAAACCTGTCTCATTTCACATTACCAGATTCAAAATAATCCAATCCCTGGATGGATTCATACATTTTATTCTTGGAAACAGTCGTGATAGAATTCTTCCTTGTGGCTATCTCTGCCAATTTGATTTTGCCAACTATTTGAAGTCACCCATGATAATGTACTGCCTTTATTAAATACCTTCATTATCTCTTCTCTGTCTCTATAGTGACTCTTTGGGCCTGGGGACTACTCGCACCGCCCTCTAGTTCCCCTTATTATTTCTTATTTCCAGCTATATGCATTCTATATCTTCTGATCAACTATTCCCTCTCATATTTCCCAAGCTACCTCACCACCCTTTTCTTCCTGCTTGTCCTTTTGAAAGTGCATCTGAATATTTAGTTCCCAGTTTTGCTCGCTTGCAGACATGCCTCTATAATGGCGACAAGATTAGGTTAGATTAGATTAGATTAGATTACTTACAGAGTGCAAACAGGCCCTTCGGCCCAACAAGTCCACACCGACCCTCCGAAGAGCAACCCTCCCAGACCCATTCCCCTACATTTACTACGGGCAATTTAGCATGGCCAATTCACCTAACCTGCACATTTTTGGACTGTGGGAGGAAACCGGACCCACACAGACACGGATAGAACATGACTCTATTCATGCTATTAAAATCATTCATTTCATTCCAAATATATGCACATTTCAGAGACGTTAATTTTACTTTTCCAAAATAAAATAACTTTTCCCCCTTGACTTATTTACTGCATTTTCTTACTTTGAAAGATTCTTTCCCTTCCTGTTCCACTTTGGGTATCATTACCAAACTAGTTGCCATGCAATACTAACATATTCTTTTGCTTTGCAAACTTATGTATCTCTTCTCCAGAACACTTCCATTCTCCTATTTAGTTCAAAGCTATCTCTATGGCTCCAGTTATTTAAGTTGCCAGGATATTGGTTCCATCACTGTTCAAGTGGAGCCTGTGCCACCAAAATGGCTCCCTTCCATCCAAGTGTTGTGCCAGTGCCTTGCATGCCAATATCTGAATGACACATTCAACTCCTTGACTTTATTTAGCCTGTGTTAGTTTGCCTTTGGCTCCCATATTAATTCAGAGATTATTATCTTGGAGCTTATGCTTTCTAATTTAGCTCCTAAGGGTTCAATGTTTTCAGCAGCACCACCTTCTAGCTCCATCAATGAACTAAGTACCAACTTAGATAATGAGAATGGATGACTCCCCTCCCATTCCAGGTTCTCCTTCAGTCCTGTTACTGGGCAGGCAACACAGGCTTCATAACTGTCAGACAATTGCAGGGAATGAGACTCCTCAAATGCAAGTCCTAGAGTCCCCTGCCTTATCTGTCGTCAAAGCCTCCTGTCCCTAATCACAGACCACATGTTAATTACCTAATTTGAGACATGTAAGAACCTCCTCCAAAGTGACCAGCCACCATTCCTCCTCCCTGATGTGGCACAATGTCGCAGTTCAGATTTCAGCTTAACTCTGATCCAAAGTTCCTCAAACTGCAAATGTACACTACAGGTGAGCTTGCCCTTGTTGTCCAGCAGTCCCCACATGGTGCAGCAGCAAAACATCATGATCGTATGTTAATTAATTAATTATTAATTAATTAACTATTTAATTAATTAATTAATTAATTAATCAATCAATCTCTCTCATATCTCTGCTCTTTATATTTTATTCTAATTTCTTTTTACAACAGTATTCATCTTATACATATGCTAGGTCATAGAGTCATAGAGATGTACAGCATGGAAACAGACCCTCCGGTCCAACCCATCCATGCCAACCAGATATCCCAACCCAATCTAGTCCCACCTGCCAACACCTGACCCATATCCCTCCAAACCCTTCCGATTCATATACCCATCCAAATGCCCCTTAAATGTTGCAATTTTACTAGCCTCCACCACTTCCTCTGGCAGGTCATTCCATACATTTACCACCCTCTGTGTGAAAAAGCTGCCCCTTAGGTCTCTTTTATATCTTTCCCCTCTCGCCCTAAACCTATGCCCTCTAGTTCTGGACTCCCCGACCCCAGGGAAAAGACTTTGCATATTTATCCTATCCATTCCCCTCATAATTTTGTAAACCCCTATAAGGTCACCCCTCAATATTTGACGCTCATAAACACAATCTAAACTAACTTCCTTTTTTCTTTAAAGAGCCGAAACACTCACCATTCAGCAGCTTTCCCTGCACATGTATCACATTGTGGTTCATGATTCAGCTTCTGGTCTCACAACAGGTTGGCCTCTTCATCTTCATCATTTAGGAGAAAGTGAGGTCTGCAGATGCTGGAGATCAGAGCTGAAAATGTGTTGCTGGAAAAGCGCAGGTCAGGCAGCATCCAGGGAACAGGAGAATCGACGTTTCGGGCATAAGCCCTTCTTCAGGAATGAGGAAAGTTTGTCCAGCAGGCTAAGATAAAAGGTAGGGAGGAGGGACTTGGGGGAGGGGCGTCGGAAAGGTGAGAGGTGGAAAGAGGTCAAGGTGAGGGTGATAGGTCAGACGGGGGGGGGGGCGGAGAGGTCGGGAAGAAGATTGCAGGTTAGGAAGGCAGTGCTGAGTTCGATGGATTTGACTGAGACAAGGTGGGGGGAGGGAGAATGAGGAAACTGGTGAAATCCGAGTTCATCCCTTGTGGTTGGACGGTTCCTAGGTGGAAGATAAGGCGCTCTTCCTCCAACCGTCGTTTTGTTGTGGTCTGACGATGGAGGAGTCCAAAAACCTGCATATCCTTGGTGGAGTGGGAGGGGGAATTGAAATGTTGAGACTCCCACAGCTACCTGGACTACACCTCCTCCCATCCTGCCCCCTGTAAAAACGCCATCCCATTCTCCCAATTCCTTCGACTCCGCCGCATCTGCTCCCAGGAGGACCAGTACCAAAAACGCACAACCCAGATGGCCTCCAAGGACCGCAATTTCCCCCCCGACATGGTCGACGATACTCTCCACCGCATCTCTTCCACTTCCCGATCCTCCGCCCTTGAACCCCGCCCCTCCAACCGCCACCAGGACAAAACCCCACTGGTCCTCACCTACCACCCCACCAATCCCCATGTACAGCGCATCATCCGCCGTCATCTCCGCCACC
>NC_057725.1:47708824-47718948 GCF_004010195.1 Chiloscyllium plagiosum | reverse complement strand
GCTTATGCCCGAAACGTCGATTCTCCTGTTCCCTGGATGCTGCCTGACCTGCTGCGCTTTTCCAGCAACACATTTTCAGATCTTCATCATTTAGCCTTGCCTTCTCACCTCTTGCTATAGGAAAGTTACTTCTTGCAGTAGACTTTACATGAAGCATCTCTTTCCTCTGCTGCTCCGAATTCCCACCTTGAACAAAATTCCCAGATATACTTAGACCCTTTGATCCAACCTGTCCGGGCTGACCAAACATCCCAATCTCACCTTGTCCCATTTACCAGCACTTGGCCCATATCCCTCTAAACCCTTCCCAATTATATATCCATCCAGATGCCTTTCAAATGTTGTAATTGTATTAACCTCCACCACTTCCTCTGGCAGCTCACTCTATAAATGCACCATGCTGTGCATTAGAAGGTTACCCCTTTCAACTTAAACCTATGTCCTGTAGTTTTATATTCCCCCACTCTAGGAAAAAGATCTTAGCTATTCATGCCTATACATTCTCCTCATGATTTTATAAACCTGCATACCATGCTAAATTTCAACGGGTTTACAGCCCAACTTGTTCAACCTTTCTTCATAAGATAGCCCATTCATCCCACGAATCGGTCAAGTGAACCTTCTCCCACTACTAAAAACGCAATTATACCTTAAGTAAGGTTACTGTTTACTGTTTACAGTCCAAATGCTGTCACCTAAGGCAGTGCACAATCGTAACAACACTTTCTCTACCTTTATACTCAATTCCTCTTGCAGAAACACTTCGCATTTCATCTCATCAATGTCCAATGCTAATCAACCTAGGTCTCAGCAGTGAAAGTTCAGCAGCTAATTAACTTAATTGTTTTCCATTCATATTCTATGTATGATAGAGCAATGTTATTGTATCATGCCAAATAATCTGTAAAACATGGATTATCCAGATTTTAAAAATATGATTTTAAACAGATTACCATCCCCTGAATAGCAGAGCAACTGCAATATCTGGCCACTCTCACTGCACAGTACAAGTTTGCTACCAACTTCCCAAAGCACATTATTCTATTTACTTATGACACCATGTTCAAAACTGACAGGTTCAGTTGTTACAATTTCAACAAGTGTTTTCCCACCAACATTGTGCCCATATATCTTACAAAGCAGAATCACAACATAAATTCATTCTAGAAACTTAAATACCATAGTAAAAATGGTAATGTTCATGCAATTCCTCTGTGTTCACATTTTCAGATTAAGTGAATTCCTTTGAGATAACTTTTAAAGACCTTTTTTCAGAATTACATTTTCTTTATTTCACTTATAATTTTATTTGCACAAATAATTATGACTACAATGGCACATTGATTACTGGATAATTTATCATAAAGTAAAACTTGTACTTATAAAACATCTTTCATAATCGCAAATCTCACAAAGCATTTTACATTAAGTGTTTTTGCATTTTATTACAAATGTAGGAACAAAGCAGTCAATTCATACACAGCAAGCTCTGAAAAACAGCAAAATGTTAATGATCATATAACAGGTTTAAAACATAGGAATAGGAATATGCCATGTCAGTCCATTGGCCCAACTCCACTATTTAAAACAATCATGACTGAGCACGTCAATGTATTTTATCCACACAATCACCATAATTGTTTACTGCATTGGTATTCAGAAATGTATCATTTGTACCTAAAGCAGAGGTCGTGAGTTGTGGGCAGCACGGTGGCAAGCACTGCTGCCTCACAGTGCCAGAGACCCGGGTTCAATTTCTGCCTCAGGCGACTGACTGTGTGGAGTTTGAACATTCTCCCCGTGTCTGCGTGGGTTTCCTCCGGGTGCTCCGGTTTCCTCCCACAGTCCAAAAGTGTGCAGGTAGGCCATGCTAAATGTCCCGTAGTGTTAGATGTAGGGGAATGGGTCTGGGTGAGTTGCGGGTCGGTGTGGACTTGTTGGGCCGAAGGGCCTGTTTCCACACTAAACATACTAAGATTGAGCTTTCATAGCCCTTCATGGTACAGAATTCCAAAGATTCATAACCCTCCTAAAACATTTTTCATCTTAGTCCTAAGTGGCATATCCTTTATTTGTAAATTGTGCCTTATGGTTCTAGACTCCCAAGCTCGTTTTCAAAATTGCATTTGCATAGTGTTAATTGAAAGGTACAGATTTGCCAGGTAATGAGGGTTAACTCATTGCTCCTCTTTTGTTTAATATAGTTGAATCTTTTACATCCAACAGAAAAATTGGATCTTAGTCAGTGTAGCTGCCTCAGTACTACACTGGTATGGCAACCTTGATTTCTTTATTCAAGTCAAGAAAGTGGGGCTTCAACATAACCTACTGACTCAGAAGCAAGGATGATGCTATACTTAGAAAACTTAACATTAAGCCTGCACAACCTCTTAGGTATTAAAGAATGATTTGGTTACATACGAAGATTGTAAGATTGGTGACAATAATTGTTAGTTATGCATGGGTCAGCTCAACATGACCCTTTAAATGGTTGGTCAGATTGACATCTCCTTTCCAAACGGCATAAATGTCAAACTCAACTTGATAATTCAACACGACAGATTAATGTTCATTGAAGGTAAGAATTTAACGATAAAATTCAATGTTTTCTACCTTGCATGTTGCATTAAAATATAGGCCTTTGAATAATTTTACGTTGTTTGAGTTTGTCAAAAGCTGAAGAGTTTGAAATAAGATTTGCACTTAAAAAATGTAATATTTGGTCTATTTTTCACTCCCCTCAAACTCCAAGCACCAAACCTCCTGATCACAGAAATGATGGCCATTCTCGCTGACCTTTGCCTGTAGGTTGGCTCATTTTATCATTAGGATATATGTGTTCCCTCTGCATGACATTGTTGCATCCAATTTCTCTTTTATAATTACTTTCAGCATTCATATCCAGAGGGCAGTAACTCATGATTAATCACAGTTCCCTAGACAAAAGCGATACTCTGTCATGTTTTCCATTCTTTGTAGTGAATGTTGGCATTTATTTTATTTTATAGCATCACAGCCAAACTTCATCGCTCCTCATGCAATATCCAAAATACCGAGTCTGTCCAATAACCATTGTGAAATTGTGATCAAGAATTAGAGTCTTACCTGACTTTCTTTCTACTCCATACCTCAGTGACTGTAGGACCTTCGCTACTATGGCTAAATCAGCTGAAACTACAGTTGTACTTAGGACAAAAGTGTACAACTGTGTACTAATTCCATATCTTACCACCAAGTGTATTTACCAAACTTTGCATTATTGAAATTTACAAGGACAATGTAAATTATACATTAATTGGAGAGATGAAAAGCTCACTGTTGTGAAACCATACATTATATCCAAAATCCTTTTGTGAACTCACTGGGGGGAAACCCCAATTGATTTTTGTTTAAATTGAGGCCATGTCTTGAAATCATAGACAAAGATGGCTAAACATTTGCATTATTCTACTGTCTGTATTCCAAAGCTTCTGAAATAGAGAGAACTCGCTTAGAAAGTCTCACCAAAATAATTGCCCTGAACAAATATGAATTGAGGCCATCTTCCATCCCATTAGTGAAATACCTGCCATTACCTGGCTACTCAGTTGGGTGCCAACAAATGTTTACATGTACTCCCTTAAACTAAAGGACTCTGGCTATGAAAGGAATATGCAAGAAAATAATCTCATCATTTTGCTATGACCATATTTATGTCATTGAGCACTTGAAGAAAGAAGAAGGTCATACAAGAAGAAATTACTGAAAAATAATCATACAATGCAAAATAAGCAACCCTTGGTGGAACCATGTAGCATGGTAGAAGAAACCTTTCAAGTAGTTGGTCTCTATCAGACGAAAAAAATACAGCTTTGTTTTTAACTTATCCCTATTTGGTCAACTTGGAGATTGGTTTACGACACTAACTGACTTGCCAAGGCAGTGATCTCCAGTTTTGAAGAATGTAACAGTCATCTATAATGCTCCAATGTTTAATTTAAAATTAAATAGACAATGATGTGTTGAGCAATTTGATCTCAATTAACATAATGTTCAAAGTGGCAAAACTGACTTCAGCATCATCCATTGAAGTGGGTATAGGAGTGGTGATGGTGGTGGATGGGGGAGGAGAGGTTATGGTGGTGGTGGGTGGTGATGGTGATTTAAAAAAAAACACACAGGTTCAGTACCTGATCTGATTGTCAACATGAATGATTACTCAACATCAGAGAGCAGCAGAAAAAAGAAATCAGGACTATTTGTGAAGAGGATATACTATTGATGTGCTCTGAAGAACAGACAATATACCAGAAGGTACCTAGGACTCAGGTAACTCTTCACCAGGGATCGTTAGCACCTTCAGGAGACAGGAAATAATTCAAGTGGGGCAGGGGTGAGAGAGATATATAGATACAAGATTTAATGATGATACTGGGTTCCACTTTCCGACAACATAAGCTTCGCACTGTGAGCGCACAAGTACTGAAGAGGAAGATGACACAACTAATGTTAATTCATCCATCCAGAGAAATTCCACAATCTCCTAAGTGGAACATCTAATTGAATAAGAGCCTTTTGGATTTTCATTTCCACTCAAATAGAAATCGATTGGAAGTGTTGATTATTTGATGTTTAAAGAACTCTGGATTTCAATCTTGAACCTATACTTACATGTCTACTTAAAATGTTTCACCCCCTTTTTAGATCACTTTGCTGATATTATGTCCAACAAAAGAAGTTAAACATACCAGTTGATCTACTGGCACAGAATAAAGTGGTTACATTTATACAGCATTAAATAATGTTTCAAAGCAATTTGTATACAACTATTTAGATTGGTGTGCATCGGCTGTTAGTATATTTGCAACAAGAGCACAACAAACCTAACAAGTAGCAATATTAATTTTGGTACTGCTGTTTGAAAAGTAGAATATTATTTGTCTTGATATAGGTTTGAGTTTGTCTGATCATAAATCCTCTGTACAGCACATGATTGTTTTAGCGTGTATCTGGAGACAGTGAGTCAAGTGACCGACCTGATTTTCAGAGAAAATTTAGAAGGCTGCACATGCTGCTGCTAGCAATGATGTTTATATATAAAGCTCTGAAAAGTTTAAAGATTTTTCAAATTATGTAAATACACTGTTTGAACTTTTAATACTGGCAGCAATGCACTACTAGGAAATCTCTAACAAGAACGTACACAAGCTGGCTGTTTCTATAATGCTAAATCCACCATGCAAACCACTGGACCCATTTTTTTCCTGACTCAGTGTTCAGGGACAATCAATTTGAACAGTGTAAATGACAAGAAGTTCAATGTCATCAAATTTCCAAAATGTACTTCGACCAATAAGAATGATGTTTTACCCTGTCCAATTAATGAAAGGTACTCAGTGATTAAGAGACACGCTTCAATAAC
Organism: Chiloscyllium plagiosum; assembly: GCF_004010195.1. Lineage (NCBI taxonomy): Eukaryota > Metazoa > Chordata > Chondrichthyes > Orectolobiformes > Hemiscylliidae > Chiloscyllium > Chiloscyllium plagiosum. Next base: position 47,713,547 of record NC_057725.1, on the reverse strand, counting down.
AGCAAAGGAGTTCATCTTCAATGCTGTATAATGGAACCAACTATTGTTTTAAATCCCTTTACTGGATGTGGGCATTGCAGGCTAAGCCAACATTTGTTTCCCATCCCTAGTTGCTCTGTAGATGATGGCAGTAAACTGATGAACTACTGCTGTCTAAATGGCATAAGAATACCCACAGTACTGTTAGGGAGGGTGTTCCAAGATTTTGGCCAGCACCAATGAAGTTACAGCACTATCACTCCAACTCAAGGTGGTTCGAAGGAGATTTTGCAGGTGGTTGAAATACAACTACTGCCCCTGTCTTTCGAGATGGTGGAGGTCATAGGTTTGGGAGGTGCTGTCGAAGCAGCCTTAGTGTGTTGTTGCAGTGCATCTCTTACATAATGCACACTGCTGACACTGTGCAGGGTGAATGTTGAACGTGTTAGATGTGATGTCAATCGAACAGGCTGCTGTGACCTAGATGATGGTGTCTAGCTTCATGGGAGTTTTTGAAGTGCACTCATCCAGAATTGTGAAGAATATTTCATCACAGACTTGACGTGCCTTGTAGCTGATGAACAGTCTTTGAGGAGTGGAGTGCCAAATATTTCTGATCTATTCTTACATCCACAGTTTTTATACGGCTGGTCCAGTTCAGTTTCTGCTAAATGGAAACCCCCAACAGGTTGACATTAAGGAATTCAGCAATGGTAACAAAAAGAGGTGGGTGGTTCCTCTCTTGTTGGTGATAGTCATTGCCTAGCACTTGCATGGCACAAAAATTACTTTTAATTGTCAGCCCAAACCTTGTCCAGATCTTGCTGCATTTTAGCATGGACTGTTTCAGCATCTGAAGAGTCACAAATTGTGCTAAATGTTGTGCAATCACCCATGAAAATCCCCACTTATCATCTTAAGATGGAGAACAGGACATGCAAAAACATGTGAAGATGGTTGGGCTGAGAACACGACCTGAGGAACTCATGCAGTGTTATCCCATGGCTGAGCTGATTGGCTTCCAACAACCACAACCAACTTCTTTTGTGCTACACATAATTCCAATGAGCAGAGTGGTTCTATGGATTACCTTTGATACCAATTTTGTTGGAGTGTCTTGATGCCATACTGGGGAAATGTTGCCTTGACGTCAAGGGCAGTCACCTTTACTTCCTCTCTGCAGTTCACTCTTTTATCCTGTATGGACCAAGGCTGTAATATGATCATGGCTTGAGTGGCCTTGATGGAACCCAAACTGGGCATCAGTGAGCAGTTTTTTTATAAACATTTAAGTTATACTTGACAGCACTACTGACACATTACTCTCAAACATCAGCAAAGGGATGGAGAGTAATGAGGCAGTGATTGGCAGAGTTAGATATATCATATGCTTTTCATGACGGGACACAACTGGATAATTTTCCACATTATGTAAATGCCAGTGTTGATACTTTACTGGAGCAACTAATGGCATACCGAATTATGGAGTACACATCTTTAACACCAACTAAAGAAATCTGTCATTAGCCTTTGCAGTATCTAATGTCTTGAGTAACTGTTGATATTACAGGGCTTGGAGATAGTGAGGACTGCGGATGCTGGGAAGTCCGAGTCGATAAAGTGTGGAGCTGGAAAAAGCACAGCAGAAGAGCAGGAGAGCCAACATTTCAGTCCTCATTAAAGGTCCCAACCTGAAATGTATGCTGCTTGGCATGCAGTAGTCTGTTTCGTATGTTCACCAGGTTGACCCTTCAACTTTTGGTATGTCTAATGCCTCCTCTGGTATGTCCTCCTGTACTCTTCATTGAACCAGGGCTGATTCCCTAGTTTGATGATAAATGGGAGAATAGGTCATATTCCAGAGCATAATTTGCAGATTATGCTTGAATACAATCATGTGGCTGCTGATGGCCCATATATCCTCAAGGATGTCCAGTCTGGAGTTGCTAAGCTGTTATAAGAGTATTAAATGGACTCTCTAGCCTCAAATAACACTGATCTTGCCAACATTGATCTCTCTTGTACACCCTGTGCAATGTTACTTGTATGTCTCCATCTAAATTTTTTGTTCTATACATGATTGTTTGTTATAATCTGCCTATACTGCTTGTAAACAAAGCTTTTTACAGTACTTTGACACACATGACAAAAAATAAATCAATCAGTTCAAAACCTATCCCATTCAGCATGGTGGTAGTGCCATACAACAGGTTGGAAGATATTTTCAATATGAAGGACTAACCTTGCTTTAACAAGGATTGCAGTGGTCATGTTCACTAATACTATCATGGTCTTTTGCATCAGCTGGAAATAAGGATGAGGTCAAGCAGTACTTTTTTTCATTTGTTGTTCATACACTTAATTATTTCAAAATAACTCTTCCCACACATATTAAGACAGTCAGTCATTAAATATAAGTTGATATTTCATTTGGTTCTTTGTGTCTACAGTCATCAAGCTTATTCTTGCAGTGTCTGCAAGAATCTTTCAATCTAGCCAGCCTGAAGGTGTGGAGAGGTTAAAGCAAAAGCAATTTCGACTAATTAGTTTATTTTAATTCATCATCTATAATTCTGCACTGTGTAATTATAGCATGATCAGTATAACTAAGGGAATTTTCCATCAGTTTTAGCAGAATTTCATCTCAGATGCATTAAGCTTGTTATCAATTGAGCTACAGTGCTTAACTTGTTACCAATTTGAACATAGCTAAATGGTTGGATACAGATTGTATTTTATGTATTGGTATGGATTAAAAGATACAAAACACTTTCACAAGCTGGATTTATTTGCTATGAGAGGCTTCAATAGGTGCTGTTTCCTGCTCTGACTGAACTGAAAAGTTCCAATTTCCACAATACCCTCACCTTCACATGGTGTATCTCTGACACTTCCGAGAATATGCTATCATGAAAAATATCACCATAGGATCCCTGAACTATATTTCCCAGCATCCCACCTCCTGTAGGAACTACATTCCTTTTTCAATCACCTTCACTTATACTCAAATAATACAAGTCTCCATACTAATATTTCCAATATACCTTCCTTTCTTTCCTCAACCAAGGATTCACACACTCCTCCGCTCAATCATTGACCAGGTCCTCTACCACATTCATTCTAATTCACACATTTCTATTTTCGTCACTTCTGGATTAAGACAGAATTCCCCTTAGGCCTGCCTTTCCATCACAGCAGCCATGATATTAATGGATCACCCTCTGCCATTTCTGGCATTTCAGTATAAAGTCACCAACATACCCATTCCCACTTTGGCATTCTGTAGGAAATGTTCTCTCCACAATTACTGGGTTAACTACTCAGTCCCTTCCCTTTTTTTGACAGCATCATTCCTCACAAGGTCAGGAGATGCAACACCTCCCTTTTACCCACTTGTTTCTCACCATCCAAGGTCCCAAGATGCACTTCAGGTAAACTAGCAATATTCTTATACCTCTTCCAGTACTATATACTAATAACACAAATTCCTGTATACTAAGGATATCAGAAACAGATTGGGGGACCACTTCGTGCAACACCTCTGTAAAGGATGCAAGCACGTTGCTGACTTTCCATTTGCCGGTCATTTTAATTTTCCACTTGGTCCCAACTCTGGCCTCTCTGTTCTTGGTCTGCTGCAGTGTTCCACTGAAGCTCAAAAGGAAGCTCAAGGAACAGCATCTCATCTTACAATTTTGCACTTTAAAGCCTTCTGGATCCAAAGTTGATTTCAACAATTTTAGATCAGAACCTCCAACCCTATTTTGTTTCACTTTCATTGGGTTGTTATTTCTTTGTCTGGATTTTCTTGGCTAGGTTTTTATTGGCAAATATTCAGGATTCTGCCGTATCTTCTGTAAACATTGCTTATTTTACATGGGCGGGACTCATTTAATCTGCCCAGCCTTGTACCCTAACCAGACCTTCAATATTGTTCTTCTCTCAACCCTCACCAATTTCACTTGTGCAAAACCATTTGTTATTTTTTATTTTTCAAAAATCTTATTCCAATTTCAATGCAGTGTTTAAGAAAGCAAGAGTTTGTCTTAGATATCTAGACCAGCAAAAACCACACTCTGGACTGGTTTCTAATTGCTTCCCACATCTGGCAACACAGACAGAGGCAACAGTTGCACTGATTAAAACCAACTGATTCAGCATTGACTGTGGATTACATCTGGCCATTTTTAATTTGGAGGGCTCAAATATTCACTCAACTATTTGTCTTTTTAAATGGTGCGCTCACAAGGATGTTGGAACAAGATTTACAAGTCAAATTCTTTAGCTAACTGTGTCTTACAAACCAGTATCAAACAATTCACCATGGATCAATACAATACACCTTTTGTTCATAGAATGTTGTTTTAAACAAAGTGAAAATCCCAAGGGGAGAAGTGTGTTTTTGTTCTGAGCAGAGAACTGAATCTATGCTAAAAGTGTTTTTAAACAGACTTCATTATGCTTTGATAGAAAGTTAGGTAAAAACAATGACTGCAGATGCTGGAAACCAGATTCTGGATTAGTGGTGCTGGAAGAGCACAGCAGTTCAAGCAGCATTCAAGGAGCAGTAAAATCGACGTTTTGGGCAAAAGCCCTTCATCAGGAATACAGGCAGAGACCCTGAAGGATGGAGAGATAAGTGAGAGGATGGTGGGGGTGGGGTGAAAGTAGCATAGAGTACAATAGGTGAGTGGGGGAGGAGATGAAGGTGATAGGTCAGGGAGGAGAGGGTGGAGTGGATAGG
>NC_057725.1:47675994-47706248 GCF_004010195.1 Chiloscyllium plagiosum | reverse complement strand
GGAGGGTGGGGGAAATGGGGGTGGAGTCATGAGCAGGGGTGGTGTTCCCCTCAGGGTTCTGGGGGTCGGGAATGGTGACAGTGGGATCTGTGGGGAGTGTGTCAGCAGAATGCAGGTGAGTGGCATTGGTGGGGGTGGAAGTGGTGGCAGACACAGCAGTAGGGGTGGCGGAAGTCACTGAGTGTGTGACATCAGCGATGATGTGAGGGGCGGAAGTGATGTCACGTGTGATGCATGAGGAATTGTGAGGGGCGGAAGTGGCTGTGGGAGCGGCCATGATGGGGACGGAAGTGACATCATCAATCAGCATGGGGGTGGCAGCTGCACCAGCCGCATGGCTAATGGCATCCGAGCAGATCCAGAGGTATCTTCTGGAATGTTTGAGGAGCGCTGGTTATGGATGTGGGTAGATAAACGTTTGTTGTATTTACAGTTTTTGATGTTTGAGATGGAGTTGAAATATTGTTTGTTGAGGGTATGAATTCTCCTGAGGATGTAGTACAGAGTGGGTCCTTTGTAAATCTGAGAGAGTGTGGCCCTCAGCTGAGGCAGGGCTGACTGTAGAGAGGTTAGGTGCCAACGCAATGCTGCAAGCGTGGAGCGGAGGATCTTGAAGGAGAACCATTGCTGGTGTCTTTGAATCTGTAGTCTATACTGTTTGCCCTGTTCGGGTCCGAACTCTGCTGGTTTAAAGGTGGTCTGGAGTCCGTGTGGGATGAGTTGGTTCGTAGGCAGGCACGGAGGAAGCAAATGTGGCTGTGGTAGCGAGTTTGTTTCAGGACATGGTTGAAGAGCTTCAGGGTAGACCATCTCTGACACCTCCCTCCCCTTCCTGGACCTCTCCATCTCCATTAATGACGACCGACTTGACACTGACATTTTTTTTACAAACCCACCAACTCCCACAGCTACCTGGATTACACCTCTTCCCACCCTACTTCTTGCAAAAATGCCATCCCATATTCCCAATTCCTCCGCCTCCGCCGTATCTGTTCCCAGGAGGACCATTTCCACCCCAGAACACACCAGATGGCCTCCTTCTTTAGAGACCACAACTTCCCTTCCCATATGGTTAAAGATGCCCTCCAACGCATCTCGTCTACATCCCGCACCTCCGCCCTCAGACCCCACCCCTCCAACCGTAACAAGGACAGAACGCCCCTGGTGCTCACCTTCCACCCTACCAACCTTCGCATAAACCAAATCATCTGCCGACATTTCCACGACCTCCAAAAAGACCCCACCACCAGGGATATATTTCCCTCCCCACCCCTTTCCGCCTTCCGCAAAGACCGTTCCCTCCGTGACTACCTGGTCAGGTCCATGCCTCCCCCTACAACCCACCCTCTCATCCTGGCACCTTCCCCTGCCACTGCAGGAATTGCAAAACCTGCGCCCCCACCTCCTCCCTCACCTCCATCCAAGGCCCTAAAGTTTTACCTGCACATCCACCAATATCATTTATTGTATCCATTGCTCCCGATGCGGTCTCCTCTACATTGGGGAGACTGGGCGCCTCCTAGCAGAGCGCTTTACTTCCAGCTCAGCACTGTCCCCATGACTTGTCCTACCTGCCTATCTTCTTTTCCACCTATCCACTCCACCCTCCTCCTCGACCTATCACCATCATCCCCTCCCCCACTCACCTATTGTACTCCATGCTACTTTCTCCCCACCCCACCCTCCTCTAGCTTATCTCTCCACCCTTCAGGCTCTCTGCCTTTATTCCTGATGAAGGGCTTTTGCTCCTCAGATGCTCCCTGAACTGCTGTGCTCTTCCAGCACCACTAATCCAGAATTTGATAGAAAGTTGTCTTGTCAAGCTTCATTCCCTTGAGGTTATGCGAGTAAATAAGGAGCAGCCACCTGGCTTTAAGAGCTGCACCATTAAGACAAATATTTGTGTTAGGTCTCATGGATCATCACTGTATCAAAGCATGCGACCTGAGGTGATAAAGATTTCAGACACCATCTTATCCAGTGATCACTTTATGCATGACATACTCCTAGAAACATGCCTTTCTGTGTATAATGACCACACCCATCATAATTTTAATTTATTTTTGATTGTGCTCTGAAATGGGAAGAGCACCTATTTACAACACTGTACTAAGGAAGTACTTTTAAAAATCAAGTTACTGGCACACATTGTGGGTCACGTTTACACTTGCTTTTCAAGCAATGTGGGAATGGGTTAAGGTGCAAAAAGAAATGGCATTGATTTTGGAGTGTGTACACAAAGTGAGATTCAACTGGCAACAAATACTGATTTCTGTAATTGTAGCCAGTTGTGGATGCCAAAAGTTTTCAGCCTGATGACAACTCTAATTGATTTTTGGATAGATTGAACAGTATGCAGATGTGAACGGTACAGGGAGAAGTCCTCGAACCTCTGAAAGGGGAGGTTAGGTCTAACCTCCTCTTTCTCCAATGAAAAAACCCAGTTTAGTTTTCCTCCCATTACTTGCTGTAAGTTGTTTTTTTTAACAACTAAGTTGAGACTGCAATGTTTGTGAATAAGTTCCTCTGTAACTTGCTCTAAAGCAGTGAAAGAACCTGAAGGAAGAGATCAGACACCTGAAGGACTTGGAAAGCAATAGGAACACCCCAACCAATCTTGAGAACTGGTACTACTATTTCCCCAGTTATTTTCCCTCCATATATATACTAGAAATATATCTCATTTGAATTTGGAAATTGTGCATAAGAAAACAAAGTATGCGTTACATAGATGGATATTAGCGAATTTTGAGAAGATTTGTAGCTCAGGTTGAGGTTTTGGATGTAGGTTTGGACGCTGAACTGGAAGGTTCATTTCCAGATGTTTCATTACCCTATTAGGTAACATTTTCAGTGGGCCTCAGGCAAAGTAATGCTGAAAATTCCTGCATTGCTGAAAATTCCTGAAAATTGTATTTATATGTTTGGGTTTCTTTGGGCTGGTGATGTTATTTCCTGTGGTGAAGTTACTTCCTGTTCCTTTTCTCAGGGGGTGGTAAGTGGGGTCTAACTCGATGTGTTTGTTGATAGAGTTCCGTTTGGAATGCCAGGCTTCTAGGAGTTCTTGTGCGTGTCGTTGTTTGACTTGCCCAAACAACACCCATTGAATTAGAGATGTTTGAAGGTGAACACCACAACTTCTGCTTCCCAAATGTCTATTATGCATCAGTAATGTTGCTAAATATAAACTAGGTTGGTGCTCTAAATTGTTTTAAGTAAAGAAAGTGCTTGACTTAGACTATTAAATATAGCCTTTTATTAGGAGTTGATTGTGTAGACTGAAAGAGCAGCGGGAAGTCCAGTTGAGCATCATTGAGTTTTATCAGTGTAAATAATGAATGAGCTGCTCGGAGAGTATTAGCAAAGACACAATCACCTTAAATCCATTTCGCCCTACTCTCTTTTAGATTTGATTGTTGTATTAAATCTCTTTATCAAACACTTCCCATCTTCTCCTGCCATAGCAGCAAGAGAAACATTTCTGTGTTAACAGTAGTCAACATTTGACACATCTAATGCCAAAAATGTATTTTTATGACCTATGCAAGTGGTGTAAGTGCAACAAATGAAAGGACGAAGGTATCTCCATCTTACTGTCTGTGATCAGTTTTTGCCAAGTCTAACCCCAATTTTTTTTGCCCTTTCAAATCAGTTTGACTTCAATTCAGAAAGTTGCCTGCTTGCAGTATGTTTTTTTCTAGAGCCAGGCAATACTGAGGTATCAGCTGTTGTTATCATAGGGTTGTAGTACCTGAAGTGGATTTTGCATACATCAAGGTATTTTACCTGATGTGGCAATGCTTATGTTAATACCATAAACTAGGATGAGAATAATGTGGTACTGAACAATCCAATTCATATTTATTACAGCTCACTAATATATATATATTTACATATAAACATTAAATTCAAAGACATGTTAAAGGCTCACATTAAACTGTTAGATTATAGGAGACGTCGCATTACACTTGGGTAGCATGCTCCAAATCAAGCCCTGCTATTTCCAGAGTTGTCATAAAAGTTAAAGATTTTATTGAAGTATGCAAAATCCCCAATTTACCTGTTGGTTAGACTTAGGGGGTTAACAGAAAACCAGGTTGCTGTACTTAACAAGTACTATTTATTATAAGTAAAGGTTCTAACCACAGGAAAACAACAATCAACTGTTGACAAATACAGGCAATGCATGTGTTGCTCTTCTGGAGTCCATTCACAATGCAGGAGAATATAAAAGATCTGTTACATAAGTGCAGGAAATATTCATATCTTTGTTTTTTCAAAATAAACCCTGCAAAGAGATTGCAGTTGTAAATACGTACATTCGTAAGTTGGACATTGGTAAATGACAGACCCCGCCCTGTAATTCTACTGGTTAACCCCTTTCTGAAATATACCATACAGTCACTGCCTGCAGCTTATGTGGAGGTGATGTCTATGATGTTGGCCTTACGAAGCATCTCATGCCATGATTTATTTCCATGCCTAAGTTACAACAAAAGAGTTTTGCTAAAAGAAAGCTATTCATTTACAAGATATGGGTGTCAGTAACTAGGCCAGCATTTATTGTCCATCTCAAATGGCGAAGAGATTAAGAGCTAAGAGTCAACCACATTTCTGTGGGTCGAGAGTCACGAGAACCAGACAGGCAAGGACAGCAGATTTCTTTATTTTACAAGGACATTAGTGAACCAGATGGTTTTTTTGTGAAAAATCAGCATGGTGAACATTAGGCCAGGCCTCTGCCCAAAGTTTTATTGCGTTCAAGGCTTTTTATCTGCCCTAGTGGGATTTGAACTCATGTCTCCAAAACATTAACCTAGGGTTCTGGATTGATAATCACATGACATTACCACTACACTGTTACCTAACCATATATATTGCATCTTTTATACTCAAGGAGGTACTGTAAGTTTACAAAATCTATTTAAAGATATCATACAGAAGTTAATACATTGGGTGGAATCTTCCGGGCCCCACTGGAGCTTTTAGAAAGAAAAACAATGCAATGTATTTGAGCAAGATGCAAATACCTCAGCTTCCTTGCAGTAGGGAAAAACGTTTGGTATTAAGTTCTCAAAATTTCAGGTGGGTCAACTTTCCCAATCTACACCATCAAGAAACCTTTGTATTAAAAGATCATGAATACTCATTAAAACCCCAATCTACTGGAATTATGCTCATGGCTACAATTTCCTTATCTGCAAATAGAACATGTGCTGTAAAACCTAACTCTATATGTTCAATGTGTACTGGACAGGGTGAAATGCATCTTCACACATCTAATGAATGCAGTGTACATCATCTTCTCAAACAAGTTGATTCACCGTATTGACAGGAATACTCTTTAGAGTGAGGGGCGACATGCTCAACAACTTCTCTCAAACTGTGGATTCGCTGTAGATCAGGGTTCCAATTCTGAAGTCATTGCAGTGCTAGGGGCAAAAACTGATAGGGCCCACTAGTCTGCTGCAACAATGCAGCCACACGGGCTCACCAAGAGTGCTGTCCAGGGCATATATGCCACACATAAGAAAGGTAATCAACTAAATAAATGTGGAGAATGCAACTTAACAGGGGATAAACAGCAGAGATAAAAAAAGAGTGTGCAGAATGCAACATAAAGCTTGGGAAAGCACATAGGAAGCAGGATTGTAGGAGACACTGATAGCATCCAGGGGATGGAGAGAGCAGAATGGATCACATGATAGTCAAAATTAGAGGAATAACAGGGACAAAATGTGGAAACTTGATTTTTAGGCTGGGGGAAACAAAATGGCAAAACTTGAAGTGCTAAAGAAAGTGAGTTGGGGGACACAAAGGTAGGGCCAATCTTTGGAATTGCCATGGATGGTAGATTCATGGGGAAGTGAGGATCCATTTTGGATAGGGTGAAACAGCCCAGATTTACAGAGGTGATTGAAGGAAAACAGAGGGGAAGAGGACGTAAGAAGGCCATCTGAAGTAGTGGAGAGAAAAATATACTTGAAAAGGAAGGTAACAAGTACTGAAAAAAAGAGAATTAATCCCAAGTTATGTCCATTCCCTACCCTTCCAAATTAGAAACATGAAACTGAACAGTGGAAGACAGAGGGACCCCAAATCTATTAGCATGTGCTTAAGCAGGACGAATATGCCCAAAGCAGGTAAATAAGTACTAAACTCAATAAGTCTACTGGATGAGCAATCCTAAGGCTTTGGCAGTGAAGGTGGACAATTTCTATAAATTCAATGCCACTGATGTCTCAAAAATCTAAAAATGCTCCACGTCAGATATGTTCTGTCAAACAAGAACATTTCATAAGAAAGGTAGCTCACATTCACCAGGATGTTGCGAGTGTTACTACAAAATCAGCTGTAAACTACAATGCACAAGCAATTGCATTTTAAAAGTAATGAAATGGCAGCAAATTGCATGCACTATAGATCACATGGAGATATTAACCACATTCATGGAAAACAACGTGGACATAAAAATCACAGAGATCTACTATTTATCAAGACCAGGAAAGGGTGGGATCCATCATGTGTTACGGAGGATTGATGCCTTCATGTACAAGTGATACAGGGCAAGTCTTTCACTGTACACAGAACCAACCTGAGAAGGGCCCACAGGGGATAATCACCATGTCAATGTTTTGACTGAAAAGCATTGAGGAGGAGAAGAGATCATCATATTATGGTCTGAAAGGAGATGGAATATTTGATTCCTGAAAATAAGGCATAAATGTTATTGTCATGGTGGACAGTAAAGATTTTCTCAATGCTTATGATAGGATAATAACTAGCAGTTCCTGGTGTAAATTGTATGAAGAAACAGCAATGTGACGAGGAAATAGACTAAATGAAAAACACAATAACAGACTGAGGTTGAACACTACATGGGTATGATCTGGTATCCACGCAGTTTAACAGTCAATAAGATGTGGATTAGATCAGGAATTTGGTAATTTTCTCTTTGCAACGTTTGCGTCTTTGTTAGAGGGTTTGTCTTTTAAGAGAACTGAACTGCAAGTGACATGCTGGCAAACATCCAAGTTACTAGACCAAGAAATATGATGTAAGGAAATATTGTGCTCCACATACATGTAGATTACCTTGATCTTTCAATAAGGTTAAGAATATCCAGAAGCAATGCCATGATGTTGGGATTCCAACATGCTTACGCAATTGTGATTGAGCAAATGTGTCACAAACAAATAGAATGACTACCATGTGAAAACACATAGCATTGAACAGTAGGCTTCAAACATGTTTAGCTACTGGACAATGGTAATGGCATTGTTAAAGTGATCAGTGTAATTAGGAGGAATTTGTAGATGATCAAGGCATTAACATACACTCCCAGCAAAATGATTTTAAAATAATTGGAAAATCATGTAATATGAGATTAGATTAGATTAGATTACTTACAGTGTGGAAACAGGCCCTTCGGCCCAACAAGTCCACACCGCCCCGCCGAAGCGCAACCCACCCATACCTCTACATTTACCCCTTACCTAACACTACGGGCAATTTAGCATGGCCAATTCACCTGACCTGCACATCTTTTGGACTGTGGGAGGAAACCGGAGCACCCGGAGGAAACCCACGCAGACACGGGGAGAACGTGCAAACTCCACACAGTCAGTCGCCTGAGGTGGGAATTGAACCCGGGTCTCTGGTGTTGTGAGGCAGCAGTGCTAACCACTGTGCCACCATGCCGCCGTGAGAGTAGAGGAACTACTTAGGCCAACACTGGTAGCTGAAAAATACTATTTGGCCTGTCAGAAGTGACAGGTACTCTGGCAGATCACAAAGATCATTCATCGCCTTGTGGCACTGCATGGAGGTTGGAGGGATGTATGAACCTTCAGAGGGATTAAAACAAGCTGCTGCTATTAAATGTTCTTGTGATTCTGATCAGTGGCCATTCTAATTTCAGAAAACTGAGCTTAGGCTTGAAGTCATTGTTTATTCTCTTTCTCCTAGCAACAGTCTCCAGCTATTTCATACTGTAATGGAGTCTGTTTGTAGAATACAGAATGGAAACAGGAGAACCTGGTATTAGTTAAAATTAGACAGGAGACGAACTAGGTTTACAGATAGTTAGACAGGACAGCTCAATTTGCAAGACAATGAAATAATGGAATCTGGACATGACAAATACATGTAAGAAAGTTTCAATGACTGGACTACAGCAGGAATAAATACTTTGCAGAAACAGAAGTGAGTAGCTTTGGTGATGGAGAGGATGTCAGGAGCTCAATCAAACACAGTCCTAAAGTTTAAGTAAATTGTTGGTTTCAGTATGAGGCAGTAACTAGGGAGGAAAAAAATTTACCTCGTGCATTAAGTTTGAAGTATATGCTGAAGAGAAAATATGCCAACCGTGATATTCCAAATACTTAGCTGAAGGAAGATACAATTAAAAGGGATGAACTCGGATTTCACCAGTTTCCTCATTTCCCCTCCCCCCACCTTGTCTCAGTCAAATCCATCGAATTCAGCACCGCCTTCCTAACCTGCAATCTTCTTCCTGACCTCTCTGCCCCCACCCCAGTCTGACCTATCACCCTCACCTTGACCTCTCGGACTCCGAAGATACAATTTATCCCAGGACAAGTTGTTGGACAAACAACATGATAGCACAAAGATTGGATTCATTGAACAATAGGTTTCAATGGATGATACAGCTGTGCCTTATTAAATTATATTTTGAAGTTGACCACATGTTGATGTTGGGGGCTGAAAATGTGTTGCCGGAAATGCGCAGCAGGTCGGGCAGCATCCAAGGAACAGGAGAATCGACGTTTCGGGCATAAGCTCTTCTTCAGGAATGAGGAAAGTGTGTCCAGCAGGCTAAGATAAAAGGTAGGGAGGAGGGACTTGGGGGAGAGGCGTTGGAATTGCGATAGGTGGAGGGAGGTCAAGGTCAAGTTCGAACTCAGCACCGCCTTTCTAACCTGCAATCTTCTTCCTGATCTCTCCGCCCCCACCCCACTCCGGCCTATCACCCTCACCTTGACCTCCCTCCACCTATTGCAATTCCAACGCCCCTCCCCCAAGTCCCTCCTCCCTACCTTTTATCTTAGCCTGCTGGACACACTTTCCTCATTCCTGAGTAAGGGCTTATGCCCGAAACGTCGATTCTCCTGTTCCTTGGATGCTGCCTGACCTGCTGCGCTTTTCCGGCAACACATTTTCAGCTCTGATCTCCAGCATCTGCAGTCCTCACTTTCTCCACATGTTGATGTTGCTAAGAATATAGATTACAGAAAGTTACCAAGGTTTTTTGTTGAACATTTTGGGCAACTCTATGTTATCAGGCATTGTGAAAATACCATTACATTTTGTACAAGACGGCTGAATGCAAAACGTAATCTACTGAATCCAAAAAAGACATGATACTGGAGGCAGTCAAATTGTAATTAGGTATAACATTCACAGATATTAGAAGTTGTAAGTAATTTGCTTCCCAAGACAAAAGATGCAAAATCCTGACTGTTCAGATAACTTGACAAATGGTAAAGAAAAATAACAATCTGCATTTTTGTTAGAAATGCTTCAGGCTGAATGACTAACAATGCTACAGCCATTAGGACACACAATGCTGTTACATGAAGTAGAAGAAGAAAGTTAAAAAGCACACAACACCAGGTTAGCATTAGCTTTCGGAGCGCTGCTCCTTCATCAGGTGGTTATGAAGGAGCAGCGCTCCAAAAGCTAGTGCTACCAATTAAATTTGTTGGACTATAACCTGGTGTTATATGCTTTTTAACTTTGCACACCCAGTCCAACACCGGCATCTCCAAATCATGACTACAAGAAGTAAGTAAAAAATAATAGGGAAAGATCAGTGTAAACACATACAATTTAGACAAACACAAGGTCAAATAAATGGCAACAGCAGCACGACAATGATAACTGAATGATTTATAATGAGTACATGTCAGGGGAGTGAATATACAGTCAATTGAGCCCTTGATCATAAGTATACTTGGTTAACAGCAACTTGCTTGGAGGGGATAACAGCTATTTGGAATGCAAAGTATCACTATAAAGGCATTATTCATCTGCAAATAGAATTTGACTGTAAATAAGTTGAAATCACAGAATGCTTGATTTTTTGAAATTAATCATACCAAGGCAAAGAGCTTGATGACATGGAAGTGGGCTGGAATCTCATCTGTGGATGGCAGCTAGGTGATCATTGTAACCTTTGTGCTGAACATGAAAAAGCATAGCAAACATTTTGACATGTAGCGATCACCTTAAGCAAATGCAATTGAAAGATTCAAAGTAATTATTCTTAGCAGAAAATTGCTGGCATCTCCAGCTCAGTTAATACTGCTGCTTCACAGCACCAGGGACCCGAGTTCGATTCCAGCCTCGGGCGACTGTGTGGAGTTTGCACATCCTCCCTATGTCTGCATGGGTTTCCTCAGGTGCTCTGGTTTCCTCCCACAATCCAAGGATGTGCGAGTTTGTTGAACTGGCCATGTTAAATTGCCCATGGTGTTCAGGGATGTGTAGGTTAGGTGCAATAGCCAGGGGTAAATATAGGATAATAGGGTAGTGTAATAGGTCTGTTGGATTACTCTTCGGAGGGTTAGTGTGGACCTGTTGGGCTGAAGGGCCTGTTTCCATACTGTAGGGATTCTATGATGGCACTTCATTTTAGAATTTGCACTGTCGCTACTTTCTCACCAATGTTAGCCCATAAAATGAAATGACTTCTGAGTGTGTGCAATGTAGACGTATGCTTCATCACAGGAACCAAGTCTGAGCCGGCCTGATAAGTAGTACTGCTTATGCAAAGCTTCAAATTAGAATTGAATGTATAATAGAATTCAGAAATCTGATTTATTCTGAATTAACGAGATCAGTTAAGCTTCTGGGAACCTGTTTTCACTGGCAGAAAAGTCATAATAAATTGCTAATTGGTATGAATTGCCATCTTCCACATGAATATTTTGTCTCTTTTCACGTTAAGAGTAATTATTCTTATGAACATGAGGAGAGTATTGCGTAATATGACAGGCTCTTAAGACTTTACAAAACCAGCAGGAAAGAATAAACTTTTTAAGAGAGCTTGTGTTTTTTTTTTACTTGAATATCTTCCATTGCATTACTCGTCATGGTAAGGATTCATGTAAAAATGCTACATCACAGTCCTACTTGTAAATACTGGCAGGTGATCCTGGTGTGAAGGGTATTACAGGTGGGCTGAATACACCCTTACTTGTTGAACTTCTGTACATACCTCTCATCAAAGTATGTGGAATAGCTAGAAATCAACATTGGTGAGAACAGCTGCTTACGCTGACCACCATCAGCCAACAACATATTGATGAATTAACCATAATTGGCATGCTGACTCTGAGTTGTTGAACTGCCAACTGAGTAGTCAGGCATCCACAAGTCAAACTAGGCTGACTTTTCGAAACTAAGAACTCCTGAACAATTAATTGGAGAAAGACGTACTCCACAGCATAGCCAAAAACTACAGATGCCATATGCAATATGGCATCTGTAGTTTTTGGCTATGCTTATCCTCCAGTATCGGTCAGAGATAGAATCATACGGCACAGAAACATGCCCTTCAGTCCAACTTGCCCACGCTGACCAGGTTTCCCAAACTAAACTCTCCCTTTATATGGCCCATAACCTGCTAAACCTCTCCTAGGATAGTGAAGGCGATGTTTGGTATGCTTTCCTTTATTGGTCAGAGTATTGAATACAGGAGTTGGGAGGTCAAGTTGTGGCTGTACAGGACATTGGTTCGGCCACTGTTGGAATATTGCGTGAAATTCTGGTCTCCTTCCTATTGGAAAGATGTTGTGAAACTTGAAAGGGTTCAGAAAAGATTTACAAGGATGTTGCCAGGGTTGGAGGATTTGAGCTATAGGGAGAGGCTGAACAGGCTGGGGCTGTTTTCCCTGGAGCGGAGGCTGAGGGGTGACCTTATAGAGGTTTACAAAATTATGAGGGGCATGGATAGGATAAATAGGCAAAGTGTTTTCCCTGGGGTCGGGGAGTCCAGAACTAGAGAGCATAGGTTTAGGGTGAGAGGGAAAAGATACAAAAGAGACCTAAGGGGCAACTTTTTCACGCAGAGGTGGAGGCTGGTACAATTGCAACATTTAAGAAGCATTTGGATGGACATATGAATAGGAAGGATTTGGAGGATATGGGCCGGGTGCTGGCAGGTGGGACTAGATTGGGTTGGGATATCTGGTCGGCATGGACGGGTTGGACCGAAGGGTCTGCTTCCATGCTGGACATCTCTATGACGCTATTCATATACCTGCCCAAATGTGTTTTAATTGTTCTAACTATACCTGCATCTATCACTTCCTAGTACTTCCAACTAAACCTGTTGGACTATAACCTGGTGTTATGCAATTTTTAAACTTTATCCACCCCAGTCCAACACCGGCACCTCCACATCAAGACTTCCTATATCAAACAATGATGATCAGAATACACAAAGGAGATAAAGGTCTTGGTGACATGATGCAATGATAACAACCTTTCTCTCTCAATATCAACAAAACAAAAGAACTAATCACTGACTTCAGAAACGAGGAGAACCATTCCCCCTCTACATCACTGGAGTGGAAGTTCAGCGTGTTGAGAATCCAGTTCCTCAGAGTGATGATAACCACCAACCTGTCTTGGACTTCCCACATAGATGCAACGGTCAAGAAGGCACATCGCTCTTTTTCCTCAGGCAGTTTAGGAAATTCAGCATGTTTATAAGGACCCTCACCAACTTTTACAGATGTACCTGGTATGGCAACAGCCCTGCCCAGTAAGAAACTACAGAAGATTATGTGCACAGCCCAGACCATCACAGAAGCGAATCTTCCATCCATAGGTTTCACTTATTTTTCTCATAGCCAGGAAAGGCTGCCAACATCATTAAAGAACCTTCCCACCCTGGCAATGCTCTTTTACAACCTCTTCCATCAAACAGAAGATACAGAAGTTTGAACACTCACCAACAGTTCAAGAACAGCTTCTTCCTTGCCGTTATTAGACTGATGAGTGTGAACCTTCTGTGCTGTGTAACATGTATGCCTCACTCTGTCCAAGTGTTTTTCACTCTGTGATCTGTATGTCCTTGCTTAATATGATCTCCCCGTACTGCTCGCAAAATTTTTCTCCGGTATATGTGACAATAAATCAAAATCAGTTCATTCCACATACGAAATGCGTGTGAAAAAGTTGTCCCTCAGGTCCCTTTTAAATCTTTCTTCTCCTCACCTCAAAAAGATACCCTCTAGTTTTGAACTCCCCCACCCTAGGTAGAAAATCTTTTGCTGTTCACCTTAGTTATGTCCCTCATGCATTCATAAACCTCTACAAGATCACCCCTCAAACTCCTATGATCCGGTGGAAAAAGTCCCAATCTATCTAGCCTCTCTTTATAACTCAAACACTCCAGTCCTAGAAACATCCCGGTAAATCTTTCCTGCATGCTCTCCAATTGAATAATATCCTTCCTATAACAGGGCGACCAGAACCACACACAGTACCCCAAACAAGGTTTCACCAAAGTCCTGTACAACCTCAGTGTATCATCCTAACTCATATACTCAATGGTTTGAGCAATGAAGACAAGCATGACAAATGCCTTCATAACCACCCTGTCTAGCTGTGACACAGCTTTCAAAGAACTATGTACCTGAACCCCAGGTCTCTCTGTTTGACAACACTCACTTGGGTGCGAACATTAACTATATAAGTTCTGCCCTTGTTCATCTTGACAAAATGCAACACTTCTTATTTATCCAAATTAAACTCCATCTGCTACTCCTCAGTCCTTTGGCCCAATTAATCAAGATCCCTTTGTAATCTTAAGATAACCCTCTTCACTTTACATTATACAACCAATTATGGTGTAATCCGCAAACTTACTAACTCTGCTCCCTAAACTTTCATCGAAATTGTTTATATAAATGACAAACAACAGCAGACCCAACACTGACCCTTGTAGAACTCCGCTGGTCACAGGCCTCCAGTCCAGCTGAATCTATTTGCAAAGTATCTACTTACTTACATAAAATTATATTATACTAGTGATGATAGTGATGCTGTGCAATAAGCCTTAACTGAAAAATAGCCATGAAGACTTGATCATTGGCTTTTTTCAACTAACTTTATCTAAATGATTTGGATGCGAGCATAAGAGGTATAGTTAGTAAGTTTGCAGATGACACCAAAATTGGAGGTGTAGTGGACAGCGAAGAGGATTACCTCAGATTACAACAGGATCTGGACCAGATGGGCCAATGGGCTGAGAAATGGCAGATGGAGATTAATTCAGATAAATGTGAGGTGTTGCATTTCAGGAAAGCAAATCTTAGCAGGACTTATACACTTAATGGTAAGGTCCTAGGGAGTGTTGCTGAACAAAGAGACCTTGGAGTATAGGTTCATAGCTCCTTGAAAGTGGAGTCGCAGGTAGATAGGATAGTGAAGAAGGCATTTGGTATGCTTTCCTTTATTGGTCAGAGTATTGAGTACAGGAGTTGGGAGGTCATGTTGCGGCTGCACAGGACATTGGTTAGGCCACTGTTGGAATATTGCGTGAAATTCTGGTCTTCTTCCTATCGGAAAGATGTTGTGAAACTTGAAAGGTTCAGAAAAGATTTACTAGGATGTTGCCAGGGTGGGAGGATCTGAGCTACAGGGAGAGGCTGAACAGGCTGGGGCTGTTTTCCCTGGAGCGTCGGAGGCTGAGGGGTGACCTTATAGAAGTTTACAAAATTATGAGGGGCATGGATAGGATAAATAGGCAAAGTCTTTTCCCTGGGGTTGGGGAGTCCAGAACTGGAGGGCATAGGTTTAGGGTGAGAGGGGAAAGATATAAAAGAGATCTAAGGGTCAATTTTTTCACGCAGAGGGTGGTACGTGTATGGAAAGAGTTGCCAGAGGATGTGGTGGAGGCTGGTACAATTGCAACATTTAAGAGATATTTGGATGGGTATATGAATAGGAAGGGTTTGGAGGGATATGGGCCGGGTGATGGCAGGTGGGACGGGTTGGACCGAAGGGTCTGTTTCCATGCTGTACATCTCTATGACTCTATGACTCTTCCCATGGAAAGAATCTGGAATTCACTCAGACGAGACCAGTTGAAATCAGAAACTCAGCAATGATAGAATTTCAGATGCATGCCTATGATTTTATACAGCATGGTCATGGAACATCATTGTGATTATTCTGCTCAAGAATAGACAAAGACTTAAATTTAGCATGAACACAAACTGCAACTCACATTCCCTGCATACATTGCCTTATTTTCTTAATTCGCATATTACTGCATATAAGAATTTTGCAGTGATGACCCTTGTTTGCCCAGCAGGATTTGATAACCAATCACAAGATGATTGATCTGTTAGTATGTGTAATACTCGAGTTGATCATTCAATATCGGCCAGGACATATGGGAATATCCCAGGTTCCTCTTCAAATAGTTCCATGGGATATTTTGTATTCATCGGAATTATTGGAAAAGGCAGGCAGAATATGTAATAGCTCATTTCATCTGAAAGGAGAGTTCATTACTTCACAGACACAGATTAGTCAGGTTAGGTTATATTTTTCAGTCTTGGAGTGAGGTTTGAAATAATTTTCAGAAATAGTGTTGCTGCTAACTATGGTGAAATAATTATTGACTTGAATTGTTGCCACATCAGCAATTCAGACCCCAGAATGGAATTTGGCTTGATAAATTATTTTATTCTAATTTAACATCGGGATTTTTCACTAATACATAAGCACACAAGAGTGTAGATTTTGTTTTAACAATAAAACGGTTTACTGTATAAGAAATAAAAATCTAAAGTAAACTGAATTAAGCTAAATAGCTTTAAAAGTTTCAAAGATTTCAAAACATGTAGAAAAACAAAATCCCATCCACTCCCCAACACCATCACTTTACAATACACAATAGACAATAGGTGCAGGAGTAGGCCATTCTGCCCTTCGAGCCTGCACCACCATTCAATATGATCATGGCTGATCATCCTTAATCACTATCCTGTTCCTGCCTTATCTCCATAACCCTTGATTCCACGATCCTTGAGAGCTCTATCCAACTCTTTCTGAAATGAATCCAGAGACTGGGCCTCCACTGCCCTCTGGGGCAGAGCATTCCACACAGCCACCACTCTCTGGGTGAAGAAGTTTCTCCTCATCTCTGTCCTAAATGGTCTACCCCGTATTTTTAAGCTGTGTCCTCTGGTTCGGCACTCACCCATCAGCGGAAACATGTTTCCTGCCTCCAGAGTGTCCAATCCTTTAATAATCTTATGTGTCGCAATCAGATCCCCTCGCAGCCTTCTAAACTCAAGGGTATTCAAGCCCAGTCGCTCCAGTCTTTCAGCGTAAGGTAGTCCCGCCATTCCAGGAATTGACCTCGTGAATCTACGCTGCATTCCCTCAATAGCCAGAATGTCTTTCCTCACATTTGGAGACCAGAACTGCACACAATACTCCAGGTGTGGTCTCACCAGGGCCCTGTACAGCTGCAGAAGAACCTCTTTGCTTCTATTCTCAATCCCTCTTGTTATGAAGGCCAGCATGCTATTAGCCTTTTTCACTACCTGCTGTACCTGCATGCTTACCTTCATTGATTGGTGTACAAGAACACCCAGATCTCTTTGTACTGCCCCTTTACCTAAATTGATTCCATTTAGGTAGTAATCTGCCTTCCTGTTCTTGCCACCAAAGTGGATAACCATACATTTATCCACATTAAACTGCATCTGCCATGCATCTGACCACTCACCTAACCTGTCCAGGTCACCCTGTAATCTCCTAACATCCTCCTCACATTTCACCCTGCCACCCAGCTTAGTATCATCAGCAAATTTGCTAATGTTATTACTAATACCATCTTCTATATCATTACAAATAATCAAAATCCAGATACATTTTCTTTCTCTACCAAATGACTAGGTTTGACCTGACTGCCTCTCCTCAGATTATGAACTGCAAACTGTCAAGCCATTTTCCTTGTTCAGAGTTATAAACAACTTTTCTGAATGGAGGTTTTCACAATCTACAGTCCTTGCGCTGAAGTAACTTTTTTTTCCTTTAGGAGAGATGATACTTGCTTCTGACTCATATTGGATCTCCTTTGAAATTGGATCCAAAAGCTTTTTCTTTTCCTGAAAAGAAACTTACTCATCTAAGACTGTGCTACAGCTAATGCTTCAGTATTTCCTCATAATACACCATAATATAAAAAACTATTGCCATTAAATTTCCATTAATCCTCCAGCTCCTTGCAGTCATCTACTCCCTGACACATACAGATTTAAAACCATGGTCCCAAAAAGACAAACTTATCAATCTCTTTCACAAAAAAGCAACATCAATTTAGATTAACATTTCAACCTTAGAAGTTTATAATATACAATATACTTTATTTCCACTTCTCATATACGCAGTAAAATTTTCAGTGTTCTCAGATATGATCATCCCTTGGCTAAAATGATTCTATTAAAAAATGCATACATTATGTATTGGTAGCTCTTTGTTAATCATTATTAAATGATGTTGTAAACGTTACATTATTAATTCAGGTTTGTGAAAGTCTAGGCTGAAGGTGGACAGATAAAACAGTTGCTTCTAAGAGAGGGAAATACTTTGGGACTGTTCAGAAACAGGTTTCTTTAGAAGCAGAGCTTTGGTTTGAAGTTCCAGACCAGAAACGTGTGATTAAAATCCTGGCAGGATTATGTGGAGCTCAGAAAGTCGAATCTCAGTTATATGATGAAACAAGGAAAAGGCTATCAGATTCTCATGACCTAGAATTGAAAAAAAAACAGCTAAGGGTTAACCTCTGTGTGTGGCAGAGGAGGGATTTCTCATTGCTGTTGGAGTATTGTATTCAGATGTTGTTGGGAATAATAGCATTGTGCTTTGCTGTGTTTTAAAATCTTTAAATCTGCATTATATGGAAATAGTTTGGTTTATTTGACTTTTCATTTTATTTCTTTTTCAATATTGTTACAATCAGATGTGAGTGTCTTCTGTCTTCTCTAGTTTCTTGCTTGATGGCAAGAGTTTTTTTGGGAAAAATTTACATAATCCCCAAATTGGCAAATTTAACTGTTTGAGATATAATCATAAAGGGATAAACTTTGATTTATAACAAATAAAAAGGATTATTTTTATTGTATTTAACTTGCTGTAAGTAAAATAATTTTTGAAAATGCTCTGACATTCCCATACCCACACAAAAATGTGAGGGAATAGATTAAGCAACTTAGAATCCAGTGAAGTTAAAGGGCTAGTCAGATCTTGAATGTTTATGACTTTTTGGCCATCGAAATAAACCTGATGATCCTGCTACATTCAGTATCAAGTTCTAAAAACATAGCTTGACAATTTATTCATGTTTTTGGAGCTATCAGGTGCTTGGGCAAGATCTTTTTAAAATCCCTTTATGCAGCACTTGGATAGGTAAAATTACCAGATGGGCTTTAAACTTACAAGGTGTCTGGAGACAAAGTGAGAGAGCAAACATATTCAGGGTCTAATGAAACAAAGTACTGTGGAAGCTGTTAATCCAAAGTCAAAAAAAAGTGCTGGAGAAACTTAGTAGGCCTAGTAGCACATGTGGAGAGAGAATGTTTCAGATCAAATATGACTTCAGAATTGAAAGGTTTTTGTTTCTCAGTTCCAATGAGTCATACTCTATTTGAAATGTTAACAGTACCTCTCTCTACAGATGCTGCCAGACATAATGAGTTTCTCCAGCACTTTGTTTTTAGTCGTACTCAGGATCTTGCTCCTTCAGCATATCAGTTACTGGTGTTATTCTGCAGAGAAAATCATTACTTAAACTCATTAAGTGCAAGTGGCTTATCACATGACCTTATGTCTCTCCACAAACAAAATGTGATACTGTCCAGCCTATTCCAGTTGCCTTGTTTACATGATAATACTATGTATGTGGACATTCCATTCATAACAAAGTCCCATTGTCAAAGTAATAGTGGCTAGTAGGTTGTCTCCACTCATTTGAGTACCCACAACATTGTCCTGATCCTCTGCTATGTTTGGCAGAGGATTTCATTCATACTCCTGGAACTTAATTACTCTTGTTGTAGCTCATTTGGCAGATTGTCTTCATTTCAATGGCTTTGCAATGTAGAAGGTTCAGTGAAGCAACGCTGTAGCCACATTTGACTGTAATATCAAATCACTGGAATGTGGTCTTAGCCTTTTTAAAAATTCAATTTGGATTCCCAGCCAGTAAATTTATAAAGCACAGTTTTCGATGATATGTTCTGCATCAAGTGTCGAAGAACACAATTAAATGGCTACTGCTCAGAATACACAATATCCAAGCATTACGTTTTTAGTCCCCAGATACTCATCTTGCAGGAAGTACATTAATCCATTAAGACCCCAATTTGGTGCAAAGAAAGTTACCCATTTAGACGTCTTGTCATCATTGACTAACTACAAGTAACATTCTAACAAAATTAATTTAGAACTTTAAATAGGGAAAGAACAAAATTATTCAAAAGGAGTTAGTTTTCTCTTTTTATAGATATAACACGATCTTAAGATATGATTTAGTTCACGTATAATGTCATTAATGCCTCCCAAAGGAAAATCGGTCTACATTTATGATGTCATGTTTGGATGTTTTAAATTCATGAAAAGTAGATCAGTTTTGGCAATAAAGAAGTATTGGAATGAGGTCATTTTTATTGATGAAATGTAATTACATAAATCAACAAAAATCAGGCAATTCTCAAAAAGGGGAAGAGATGGTACTGCTTGACTCAAATAACTGGTTCTAGCAAACACATTTTAACCCAAGCAAATCAATTACTTTACAAACTAAGACAATCCACATTTTGTTGTATCTTCTGCAAGGCAGTCAAATGGTGTCCCAAGACAAAGTTATATTTTGCCAGAGAACAGTCAAAATTGGATAACCTGGCTTGTAAAGGATGCTATCGTTCAGTAGACGGTTCTACCACAATGCAGGAAGGTAGAGGTCTTGTTTCCAAAGCTATGAGTACTCATGATTATTTTCATCCCAGACTAAAACCAATGAGAGTGGAAGAAAAATAACTCCCAATAAGCATGCAAGGGTTCTTTGCATGATACCACCATTACATGTGGGGACACCTCCCACCATGTATATGGCAGGTACTCATGTGACTCTGCCAACAATGTCTATCTTATACGCTGCAGGCAAGGATGCTCAGAGGCATAGTACATTGGTGAGACCAAGCAGAGGCTACAGCAACGGATGAATGGACACCATACAACAACCAACACACAGGGGTGTTCCCTCCCAGTCGCAAAACACTTCAGACCTTCGGGTGACCATCCTCCAAGGCGGACTTTAGGACAGGCAACAACGTAGAGCGGCCGAGTAGAGGCTGATAGCCAAGTTCGGTACCCATTGGAATGGCCTCAACCGGGACCTTGGGTTCATGTTACACTACAGGTGACCCCACTGCACTACACACACAGACTGTGTGTGTGTCTCTCTCTCTCTCTCACACACACACACACTTACAGACCCATACACTCACTGCAGACCCTCTCTCAAATGCTCACACATACACTCCCACGCACACACGCAGCCTCTCACATACTTATACCTCTTTAGACTCACACACATACACATACCCACACTGTCTCACAGATACTCAAACCACCCCTCATCCCTCCCCCCCCGCCACCCCACACAAAAAAAACCTAATTGCACACGCACACATATATGTCTGTGGGATGAATTTGTACTTACAAAATTGCACTTTATTTTGCTCAAAAACTGCCTGAATCCATGTAAGATTCTATAAATCCCTTTTTTAGATTAGAATCAGTCTGAACGTTGGGGCACAGACAGCCTCAGACAGGGCACCTCACACCTTCAATGCATTATCTGGGCCAACACAGCACCTATTGTTAAAGTTCACTTGAGAATGTAACTTTAAGGAAGCTCTGGGATTTACATATGAAAGAACTGAAACCAACATGCCCATTCCAAAAGACAAGAGACTTAAACAATCCAGGTCTTTTTCAGTATATAATTTCAGTAACATCACACTGTAAACTTTTGCTATAAATTCTGTGTCCTTTGATTTTATACTCCACAACTACCTGAAGGAGCAGCGCTCTGAAAGCTAGTGCTTCCAACTAAACCTGTTGGACTATAACCTGGCGTTGAGTGATCTTTAACTTTGCACGAGCTTGATATGCAAAATCAAGTGTAGCCTAAATAACAAGGGTTAACTGCATCTATAGTACAACAAGAAAATAGAAGTTGAGTGAGTCAGTGAAATACTGGTAAACATTTTATGTGGCTTTTAAATTTACTACCTAAAAGCTTTCCTAGAATTCACAACCACATCTCTGCATATGTGCATTCAATTAACTCAAACGTGTTGTAAACACCGGCTTAAAATCAGCAGTGTCATGGAAAAAGAAACTATCCAAGGTGGTAAAAGGAATGGTGTGCTCCCCGGGACACACACCAAGACAAATATCGACTGCACCCAGAGGGCCATCAACTCGGTGAAAGACACTCTTTGGTCTGCTCAAAACTTGTTGGTCATTTAGAAAAAAGAATTGACCTCAACCAAGTGTTGCAGGCTGGCACATTCTAAGGTCCAGGACTATGCACTGAGGGAAGCACGAAAGCTTTTTTGGGGGCAGTTGCTGCCAAGGTACAATGGGAAAAGACCCTGTCCAAGGTCTTCTTGCAGAAGTTAAATGGGAGTCCATTCAGTTATTGGACCATCCTGGTGCTTGAAATTCATCTAAATGGAGTTGTACAAGAAGGAGTTGTCTTTGGTTTGCTTGTTGGACAGAATCAAACTCCAATGTTTGTTTGCTTGCCTTCTTGACATGCTCCCATACAGAATCAAACTTCATTTGTAACTAAGTTTTTTTATGAATATAGTATATTTTTGAAATAATTTATTAGATTTACAATATTGCCACTGTATTTGTTTTAGGGAAAGAAGTCACAATAGTCACAAAAACAAAAATTGAGACACGTGGAACTTATAGGACGGTTAAGTTCAATTGTTAAGGTGTCTAGATGATGCCTTTTCTGCACTGGAAGAAATTGCATTTAGTACCTGTTAGTCCCACTTTCCAATGATGTTTGTATTAAGCCTTGAAAATTGTACCTGGGATAGAAATACAAGGTTGGTGGAAAAGCTGTTGTATGTTTAGATTAGATTAGATTAGATTCCCTACAGTGTGGAAACAGGCCCTTTGGCCCAATCAGTCCACACCGACCCTCCGAAGAGTAACCCACCCAGACCCATTTCCCTCTGACTAATGCACCTTACACAATGGGCAATTTAACCCATGTGCAAATTTAGAATGTGCAAACTCCACACAGAGAGTCACCTGAGGCTGGAATCGAACCTGGGACCCAGGTGCTGTGAGGCAGCAGTACTAGCCACTGAGCCATCGTGCCACCCTCTTTAAGAGCAACCCACCCAGCCCCATTCATTTACCCCTTCACCTAACACTACAGGCAATTTAGCATGGCCAATTCACCTAAACTGCACATTTTTGGACTGTGGGAGGAAACCGGAGCACCCGGAGGAAACCCACGCAGATACGGGGAGAATGTGCAAACGCCACACAGACAGTTGCCTGAGGCTGGAATTGAACCCAGGTCTTTAGCGCTGTGAGGCAGCAGTGCTAACCACTGTGCCACCGTGCCATGTTGGAGCAGTGGTTTCTGTGAACTTTGGCGGATTCTTTTCTGGGGGCTGATGTTTGGGTTACTTGACTGTTGACATCAAACAACCCTTAATAATCGCATAGATGAATCTTGTTTTAGGAAGAAAATTCAGAGATAAAATGGCAGGATTTACTATGTACTCCCTTTAGCAAGCAAAATTGACAGCCTGTTCAAACAATTTCTCCTTGTAGCTTATGAAACCAATTTATATTTAAATTTGTTGGGAATTGTGTAACATCTATTTATAATTTGGATTCTACAATCAATACATGTAGACAACAGAGTGCAACACATGGCAAGTACTCAGCTTACAAAATCACAAGCATCAAATCAGCTATTGTTTCCAAATATTGACTCTTCCAGTGGGATTTTGTTAACTGAGCACTTTCCATTTGTAGCAGTGAGGATTTTAAGATTCAATTCAAGAATGATATATATAGATTGATCACAGATATTGAGTGGATCCATCCACAAATAAAATACATCTCAAATAATTCACATCAAAATAAAATATGGTGGAAAATTGTGCAACATTGTGTAGAAAAGAAAAAGAGAATTAATGTAGCATGAAGGACGATGAGCACATTGTGAACACTTTGACCAAGATAAGACCATCTATGATTAGGAACAATTTAGTGAGTATCTAGTCATTTTTGAACTTTTTTTAAAACAAAGAATGTGTATTTTAATAAAGGGAGATTATATTCAAATTGAGCTTGGTCATAAAATATTCCTTTTGCTATATTTTAATTTGAAAGACCTTCAGAGACATGTTGAAGGTTTTTCCTCATGCTTACATAGACTGTATCAATGCTGTCTTGCTACAAGCTGCTTATTTCTTTTTCAATTGAATAAGTTTCAGCCTTTTAATCTAACTTAATGCATTATTTATCCATGTGGGTTTTTCTTGGAGGTGGAGCGGGGGGGGGGGGGGGGGGGGTGGAAGATGGGGTAAATTGACCACAACAAGCATTGGACATTTGATTAATTGAAAATAAACTGTGATTTTCAATCGAAATACATTAATAGTCCAATCACTTTTCGCTCAGTCAGCTGTTGCATAATAAAATCTCCATTATTGTAACCGCATTGGGCAAGGTGTCATAAATATCCTTATTCAAACATTTCCAGGAGGATCCTGAGCATGCAACTAGATTAATGAATAAACAGCTTCATCAGACAATCATAAATAACATTGTGTTGCATTAATGTAGTCTGGTTGAAATTGTTAGGAGAAAGTGAGGACTGCAGATGCTGGAGAGCAGAGTCGAATGTGTGGCACTGGAAAGCACAGCAGGTCAGGCAGCATCCAAGGATAGCTTGAAACGTCGACTTTCCTGCTCTTTGAATGCTCTCTGATCTGCCATGCTTTTCCAGTGCCACACATTTGAATCTGGTTGAAATTATTCAAGAGTATTTTTTGCCTGTCAGTATAATCTCCAAAATTTCTTCAGACAAAACTAATGTAGGAGTTAGTACAACTGCTATGCATTTAAGCTATGTTGGACTGACTAGAGTAATAGGTTCAAGTGCATTTCACATTTCTTGTGATTTGTGCTTGATAGTTCAGAAATATGTGAACTGAAGATAGCCATTTAGTCCCTCTAACCTTTTCCACCATTCAACAAGATCCTGATCAACCTGTAAACTAAAATCACATTCCAAACTCAAATCCCTTAATAGACTTTTGTTAGCCGAAGGTATAAATTGGTTTTAAACTGAATTAATCTAGCATCAATTGTCAGTTCTGGAATAAATCTTAAAATCTCTACCACATTTTGTACAAAGTGATTTGCTAATTTCAGGTCACAAGTTCTGTCTCTAAGGTTTGATTATGTCTAAGTTCAAAACACTAAGATCATCAAAAAGTGTTCTTCCCAATCGACAGTCTCTGTTCAGATTAACAGTTACACATGCAATAAAATCACTCCTTAACATTCTCACTCAAAGGAATTTGAGTTAGCCCAGGATTATTTTGGTAAATCTGCACTGCGCTCCCTCAAGTGCCAACATATCCTTCCCAAGGCATGTGGCAAGAAATTCTTACAAAACTTTTGGTGTGGATTAACCAGTGCTTTGTACAGTTATAGAGTTGTAGAGATGTACAGCATGGAAATAGACCCTTCGGTCCAACTCATCCATGCCGACCAGATATCCCAACACAATCTAGTCCCACCTGCCAGCACCTGGCCCATATCCCTCCAAACCCTTCCTATTCATAAACCCATCCAAATACCTTTTAAATGTTGCAATTGTTCCAGCCTCCACCACTTCCTCTGGCAGCTCATTCCATACACATACCATCCTCTGCATGAAAAGGTTGCCCCTTAGGTCTCTTTTATATCTTTCCCCTGTCACCCTAAACCTATGCCCTCTAGTTCTGGACTCCCTGACCCCAGGGAAAAGACTTTGTCTATTTATCCTATCCATGCCCCTCATAATTTTGTAAACCTCTATAAGGTCACCTCTCAGCCTCCGGCGCTCCAAGGAAAACAGCCCCAACCTGTTCAGCCTCTCCCCATAGCTCAAATCCTCAAACCCTGGCAACATCCTTGTAAATCTTTTCTGAACCTTTTCAAGTTTCACAACATTT
This sequence comes from Chiloscyllium plagiosum, assembly GCF_004010195.1. Classification (NCBI taxonomy): domain Eukaryota; kingdom Metazoa; phylum Chordata; class Chondrichthyes; order Orectolobiformes; family Hemiscylliidae; genus Chiloscyllium; species Chiloscyllium plagiosum. Next base: position 47,680,920 of record NC_057725.1, on the reverse strand, counting down.
TTCCGATAGGAAGGAGACCAGAATTGCCAGAATATTCCATCAGTGGCCTAACCAATGTCCTGTACAAAGCCTGACTGGTTTATTTCTGACTTTTATGTCTGTCCTGCTTGAATTGTGTGTTTTAGAGTTAGTTGAGGAAAGCCTGATAAGAACAAGCTGACCAGCTCATGTCTCACATTTCTGAAGCACCTTTGTGATGACTACAGCATCAGATTCATTGCTCTTCTGGAAGACAGTGACTGAAAGAATTTTTCTGTGTTACATTTTCTAAACAACTAATGTGTGCCAAGACCCTGGAGATAACATTGTATGACATGTAACTTGACAATTACAACATTGCCAAAGCCAGAACAATCTATACCTATCCTTTCAGCCTTCCAAAAAAATCAAACTTGGTCAGAAAGTATTTCAAGTGAACTCTGTGGTGATTTTTTTCTCCCTTTACTTAGGTGTTTTGAGTTTTTCCACATTGTAAATTGTTGGAGTTAAACAATTCTGTATCTGCATTGGATGGGTTACAGTAACTTTTGTGTTTAGGAAAGAAACCTGTTTTATGGATTTTTAAAATTCTAACTATAATAATAAGTGAAGCATAAAGTTGTTCATGTTGGACTTGGGTAAAATATGTTTAAATCTAATGTGATCCATGGAACAGTTTGACTAGAGAATAGCATTGCATTCCTCACAGCTTGGTCATAACAAACACCCAGTGAATGCTCTCCTATAATTAGATATTAAAATCAATTTCCCAAAATTTTGATTATTTGCACAATAAAATTACTAAGAAATTAATAGATTTTTTACATTGCTTGTAGTACTGCCAACATTGTATCATTGGCAAATGATATTTTTTATTGGATGTTTAAGTCCACTGCACAGACATTATGGAATCAAAGTTCCATCTATAATGTGTGCAACCCATTCCCCTACAAACTCTGAGTGTCAAGAAGACCCCCATTCCTTGAATACAAGAACAGCTCTTGAAATCAGGTTTTTTGTGTGTATTTGTTGACTTACTTGCATGCTGCCTTTGCATGTGTATTTTTACACACAAATAAACATACACATAAAAGATGTAAATAATTCAACAAATACACCAAAAGTATTGAACTCAAAACACTATGCATACTATGTCTTTTTCTAAACAAGTGTTGACTCTTCAATGGACCTTTAAGGAATCTTGGAATCCAGTTTGAAATGTTTGCTGTTATAATATACTAATATGGTTATCTCAATTTGTAAACAATTCTTTGTAAATGCTATTTCTGTTGTAAACAGTCTGCTAATTAAATCACAAATGGCATCAGTTTGCAAGATAAAATATAATGTTAGCAATGTGAGGTTTTTCAAAACTACAATAAAGATGTAATATCTTTCTACAGAATTTAATTAAAATCATTTGACCTGATATTCATAGTGAAAAGTGATGCACAATAATAACCAGTCTTTCATGTTCTCTCACAATCAATCACTTGAAGGCATTCTTTGAATTTTTATGAAATTAAAGTGAAAACAAGATGCCTGAAATTAAGTATCACAGCATCTTCAGATGAATGAATACTATGATTTATCAGTTCTGCTTTCAGTCAGAGAATCTGTACACCATACCACAATAGTTAATCACCATCATCCTTCATGAGGATAAAACAGGTGTATTACTAACAAAAGTAACTAGATACTTAATCTGAGTCACATAGTTTCATCCTGAACCCCATGACCACATTATCATCTCTCCATAGTTCAAGCTAAATTCTACAGTGCACAAAGTTCTGATGAACTGATTAATGTGCAGTCACCAGTGTATATTAGGTCTTCAACTTATTACAATGATACTGGAACAAAGCAATTCAGCGCCACAATGTCTGAGTCCCGGTACTTAGGTATTTTTACATTTTGTGTTTTTTCTGTTCTAACATTTATCCCCTAAAAAGTCACTATGACATCTGCTCCTAACATTCTCTCAGGGAGAACATTTCAGAGCGCAATAACTCTTTAAAAAACATGAGTTGCCTCATGAAGTTTCTGGTGATTTTATCAATCAACTTATTTCGTCTGGGCCGTTCAGTTAGTGGTACTCTATCAATGGAAACATTGTATTATATTTACTCCATCAACATTCCTATTTTTGAACACCTCTGTCAGATCTCCTCCAACTTTCTCTGCTCAAATGCAAAGAAGCCATATCCAAATTTCTTGGAAATCCCTCATCCTTGATAGCTTCTTGTAAATAGTTTATGCACCCTGTCCAAGACCTTAAATCCCTCCTAAAGTGCAGTTCCCTATATAGAATGCAATATTCAATTTGAGGCCTAACCAGTGATTTGAAAAGGTTTTATTACTTCCTTACATTCCAATCTATGCTTCTAATAAAACAAAGGTACTCCAAGACTTGCATCCACACAGGGCCTTATTGTGGTAATTATCTTTAATTCACCCATGTGACAGGTTGGGCCAGCATTTAGTACTCATTTCCAGATCTCCATTAGAAAATATCAGGAGCTGTTTTCTTGGATCACTGCAAACCACTTACAGTCCAACCCTGATTATCTGAACGAGAAGGGCAGCGAGTATTTTGTTCGGATAACGGATTGCTCAGATAATGGATAGTGTTTTTACAGGACCCTGAGATCTTGTTCGGATAACCTGAAGTTTGGATTACTGATGTTCAGATAATTGAGGTTGTACTGTAGTGTATGCATCCATAATTTCCTCTGAGGGGATTCCAGAATTTTGACTGAGTGACACTGAAGAAATAGTGATCTTTTTCCATGTTAAAGATGATGGATTTGTTTGGAGAGAAATTTGCAAGTGATGCTGGCCCCAAGTATCTGCTGTGCTTATTCTTCTAGATGGTAAAGATTATGGATTTGAAAGGTGCTAAGGAGCCTTGATGAATTGCTGTATGTATCTTGTAGATGATACATACTACTGCAATGGAGCATTGCTGGTGAAGGGAGTGAATGTTTGTGGATGAGGTGCCAAGCAAATATCCTAAATGGTGTTAAGTTTTTTTTTTGAGTGTTCTTGAAACTGCACTCATTCAGGAAACTGTGGAGTATTCCATCACATTCCTGAATGTGTCCTCTGTAGTGGGCAAGCATTTGGGAGTTAGGAAGTAACTTACTTGCTGCACAATTCCTAGCCTCTGATTTGCTCTTGTAGCCCCGTATTAATACAGCTGGTTGTCATATGGTTGATACTGGGGGAAATTTGCTAACAGCAATGTGAATGAATGTTGAGGGTTGATAGTTAGATTCCCTCTTGCTGAAATTATAAAGAAATAAGAGGTAACTTTATAAAAGCATGCAAGTTTCTTTGGGGACTTTGCAGGATAGATGCAGATAAAAATTATTGCCCTTGTTGGAGAGGCTAGGACCAGAGGGCATAATCTCACAATAAGGGATTGTACATTTAAGACAGAGGTGAGGAGGATTTTTTCCTGAGGTTAATAAATCTGCGAAATTCTTTACCACAGTGAGTTAAGAATGTTCAAGGTTGAGATATACAGATTTTTAATCAATAAGAGAATCAAGGATTATAGGTAAAAACAGAAAAGTGGATTAAGGAACATCAATTCAGCTATGATCTCAGTGAATGATGGAGTAGACTCAAAGAGCTGACTGGCTTACTTCAGCTCCTATGGCTCACTGTCATTGTTTCACACGCTGTTACTTGTCAGTCAAATCTGGTCTTGCTACATTTGAACATGGACTTATTCAGCACCTGACAAGTTTCGAATGGTGTTGAATATTATATAATCATTGGTGAACATCTCACTTATTGAGGGAAGATCATTGTTGAAGCAGCTGAAGATGGTCAGGCCGAGAACACTACCCTGAGGAACACATGCAGAGATGACTGACCTCCAGTAATGACAACAATCTATGTGCCAGGTATGACTCCAAACAGTGAAGAGTGTTGCCTTGGATGAGAGATCCCACACCGCAGCCCCCCCACCTCCCAACTCCCTATGATTTCAATTGACTTTAGTTGGGCTTGGGCTCTTTGGTGCCACACTCAGTCAAATAACCTTGATGTCAAGGACGGTCACTCTCGCCTCACTGTTGGAATTTGTCTCTTGTCCACGCTTGAACTAAGGCTGTAATAAGATTAGGAGTTGAGCGGCCTGGCCAGAATCCAAACTGAACAATGAACAAGTTATTGCTGAGCAAGTACTGCTTGACAGCACTGCTGATGACACCATCCTTCTCTTTGCTCATGATTGAGAATATACTTGATAGGTTGATAACTGAGCCTGCCTTGAAGAAGTTTTCCTCCTCTCTCTACAAGAATCTCAGGGAGTCCCTCTCCCACTACAACTCCCAGGTCATTTCCTCAGCCCTGAAGCTCTTCAACCATGTCCTGAAACAAACTCGGTATCACAGCCACATTTGCTTCCTCAGTGCCTGTCTCCGTAACCAACTCACCCCACACGGACTCCGGACCACCTTTAAACCAGCAGAGTTCGGACCTGAACAGGACAAACAGTACAGATTACAGATTCAAAAACACCAGCAACGGTTCTCCATCAAGATCCTCCGCTCCACGCTTGCAGCAATGCGCCGGTACCTAACCTCTACAGTCTGCCCTGCCTCAGCTGAGGGCCACACTCTCTCAGAATTGCAAAGGACCCACTCTGTACTACATCCTCAGGAGAATCCATACTCTCAACAAACAGTATTTCAACTCCATCTCAAACATCAAAAACTGTAAGTACAACAAACTTTTATCTACCCACCTCCATAACCAGCGCTCCTCAAACATTCCAGAAGATTCCCCTGGCCTCGGAAACACCATGAGCCATGCGGCTGATGCAGCTACCACCCCCACGCTGATTGATGATGTCACTTCCGCCCCCATCATGGCCACTCCCACAACCACTTCCAATCCTCACAATTCCTCATGCATCACACGTGACATCACTTC
>NC_057725.1:47646310-47673229 GCF_004010195.1 Chiloscyllium plagiosum | reverse complement strand
AGTAGCATAGAGTACAATAGGTGAGTGGGGGAGGAGCTGAAGGTGATAGGTCAGGGAGGAGAGGGTCTCTCCTCCCTGACCTATCACCTTCATCTCCTTCCCCACTGACCTATTGTACTCTATGCCACTCTCTCCCACCCCCACCCTCCTCTAGCTTATCTCTCCACGCTTCAGGCTCTCTGCCTTTATTCCTGATGAAGGGCTTTTGCCCGAAACGTCGATTTTGCCTGTCCTCGGATGCTGCCTGAATTGCTGTGCTCTTCCAGCACCACTGATCCTGATAACTGAGGAGGTTCAGGTTTGTTTTGGTGTGTGTACTGGGCATACATGCACAATTTTCCACATCCTTGAGAAGATGCCAGTGACGTAGCTGTAACTGGAACAGCTTGGCTATGGACATTGCATATGCTTTAATCAAAAATGTATGGCTTTTCATTTTTCTACATACTTGGCAGTTATGGCAACTTAACTATTCATAAAATCTTTATGATTTGGAGATGCCGGTGTTGGACTAGGGTGTACAAAATTAAAAATCACACAACTCCAGGTTATAGTCCAACAGGTTTAATTGGAAGCACTAACTTTCAGAGCGCTGGTCCTTCATCAGGTGGTTGTGGAGAATAAGATTGTAAGACAGAGAACTTTTGCTATAAATTCTGTTGGACTAAAACCCGGTGTTGTGTGACTTTTAACTAAAATCTTTAGTCTGTGTAATCTAAAAACATCTATCCTGCAACAGAATTCACCTAATGTCCTGCCCTGCTCCTACATGTTATTTGCCATGTGCTTGGAGTTCAATAGGAGATAGAATTTTTCAAAGACTGAATTTATTTATTTTTCCAAAAGATATACACACCAAAATTCCATAACACGGTAAAGAGAAAGAGAATCCATTCTTGTTGCAGGAAAGCTCGAACAAATCCTAGGATATATTGTGTTAATGCAAATATCACAAAACCTTCCAGCTTAAATGTTGAGGGGTTCAAGAGCCCTTGTATCAAGAACCCCTAAGTTTGTTTAAACTTCAAAAGCCAAACACAACTTTGCTGAGTTTTTTTTTGGTGGCAGCTGTCTGACAGTTAAGTAGATGGTTTGTGCTGTGGTGGTTAACCCTGCTAAGCCTGGTGTTGTCCTGTAGTGCCTGGTAGTCTCTGCTACAGATGAAGATAGGGGGCTGATGTGGCGATTTGCTGGTTTCCATTTTCTAGGTCCTCCTCTTCAGTCAGCTGGAATTCTCAATTCTTCCAATGCCCTTCTAAGTAGTCCAGAGGCCATGACTGCCAGCAACAGTGACTGTCTGTGTTGAGTTTGCAGTCTCCCTGCATTTGTGTGGGTTTCCTCTGGGTCCTCTGGTTTCCTCCCATAGTCTAAGGATATGCAGGTTAGATGGATTGGCCATGTTAAGTTGCCCATAGAGTCTACGGTTGTGTATGTTAGATGGATTAGCCATTGGAAATGCAGGTTTACAGGAATAGGGAAGGGGGGTGGGTCAGAGTGGGATGCTTTTTGGATCATCTGTGTGGACGTGATTAGCTGAATGGCCTGATTCCACACAAGAGAGATTCTATAACTGCTCCCAGTTGTCATGTCAATCTTTGCTATCCTCATATCTCAATTGTAGGTGTCCTTATAATGGTTATGAAAGGCTTAATGTTAAGAACATCTGAAGATGTCATAATGATATGCATGAGGAAAGGCAGAACATCTCCACTTCTTGAATAAGAAGACTTATTGGCTCTGCATTACTTTTAGTAACAATGTCTATTATGCCAAATCAGCTTCCATTGTCTGTTATCATGCAATAAAGTACAAATTTGTTTAAGGAAAGAACATCTTCTCATTAGACTAGTTTGTGTTATTTCTCTACCACACTGAACAAAGTAGAGCCCAGAGATCCTAACCTAAAAGAAGGATGGTGGTAGCAGGTCTGCCTTATGGCACAAGTCCTGCTAGGTCATACAGTATGATAAAAGATTTTTGGGGATATGCAGGAATGTAGACTTAAATTAAAATCAGATAAGCCATATCTTATTGAATGGTGAAGGAGGCTTGAAGGGCAACTGTTGTTCTTTGTTCATATGTTTGTATGATACCAGTTCACCTACAGCATTACAACAGTATGCATACAGAAAACTGAACATTGTTATGAGCAGTTGAAGAGGTGTCACAGTGCCCCTCTCTTTACCCCCTTATTTGGTCAGTCACAACAATTTTTAAATAAAATTTTCTTTGCCATACAGATATCACAATTCAATTTAACTTAGTTATCCAGCTAAATTACCTAGTTTAAAAATGAACAACTAATTCAAAGGTTTTCTTTAGTAAAAAGGGAGGAGTTTCATTACACTGAAAATTATAAACAAAACATATACACAGATACAGTCAATGAGCTCACAAAGGAAGCTGGGGAGGAGTATTGGATACAAACAGGAAGGTAAAAGAAGTGGCAATGGCAGTTTACAGTTTTGTTTTGTTCAGGGACTTTGAATTGTGAAAATTAAAACATCCAAATTCAATTGTTTTCCTGCTACGATTGCTCTGTAATATAGTGTAGTTGCAGAGATTCTGGAGTTCAGTGAGTTGTCGATGTTCCAAATTATTTTTCATCAGTTAATTTGAAATTGAGACAGACAGGCATTGACTGTCTTCTGGGACTTGTTCACAAATCCACTGTTTCATCTGCTGCCCAGAAGCAGCTGTTGATCAAGATCCACTTGTCTGTTCCAGAGTCTGCTCGTTGTTTCCTTAAATTAAATACTCCAGAAAACCTTTCATCTCACTTATGAAAACATAGACACTCCGAAATACAAATCCGTATTTCAATGTCCTTACAACAAGCTCAGACTAACTTTTGTTTATGGATGGTCTAGGAGCTTGAGTGAACTTAGTCTGACGATTATAACAGCCATTTTTGGTCAGCCTCGTCTGACTAAAAAACATTTTTAAGCCCATGAAAGTCTCAGGTTTTAAGTTAAATAATAAAAGTTGAATATTGGTCATCCACTTTCACTATAATCGCAACACTATAATCTAGATTGTTGCGAGAACATTTTTATTCACATTTGGGCACTTAAATTATGACATATATTTCCCAAATTTTCAATTTTTAAAGGTACTTACTTTAGTAGAAGATAGATCTTGAAAGGTGGAAGTTTGATTCTAGATAGAACTATATAGCTGATTTGAGAAAAGCACATAGGCATTGGACCATAATACAGTACGTGCACTAAGAAATCTCATAGTCTTATTCACAGTTAGTCAATATATGCAAATATATAGACATTGAACAGCAGCAGGCAGAATTTAAGTCTGAGTTCTGCTTCACATGAATCTTCAATCATTAAGTATACAGCCTACAGTAGCAACATTTCACCATGTTATGTGCAACTTTAGTGAGATTGTTTAAGCAGTATTGATTGCCCATACATATGATTGAAGATTGCTAGTAAGCTTTCATTTGTGGGAAGTAACTAAAATAAACAAATATCTGGAAGGGAAAGGAAGACAGATGAATGCAGAATTCAATTAACATCTGAAAAAAATTAGGGCAACATCAAAGCAAAAAATTCAATGCATATATTTAAAATAACAATTTTGCAAGTTTTCCTAAGTATTTCATTCAATAATTTATGAGAGAGAGTGTCGACTTGACAACTTAAGTTAAAATTGAAAAGGGTTAAATTCAAAGTGAACAAATCATAGTTCCATGCTGTAAACTAACAAAATCACAATCACAAAATGATGCTACATTATAAAAAGGCCAAGTAATTAATGGTGCTACAGGCACTGCATAGATTGTAACAATAAATAGAACACAAAGACACTGTTGTAACACAAACATCAAAATCATGCTAAATAGAAACAGTTGGCTACTCTATAGCTCATTTCAGTGGTTCACAAAGGAACATGAGGTTTTGAAATGTGCTCAACAGATCAGTTAAGTTGGCCACATCACTTGGAAAAGAGCAGTAGCAGCAGGAAACCTGAATCTAAATTGTAAATTGGAAAGAATACATGAACACCTATCAAGTGGAATGCATGTTGAATATTTGAATAAAATAATGCATTTTCTGTGTGTAGTTCATTCGTTGTTTTGCAGGAAAAATTTGCTTCTTTCTTAGCACATACTGAATTAATTACTGTTACCAAATGTAATAATTGCAGTCTCAATTTCAAGTGACATATATAATTACTTCAAAACAAATGAATGTTATTGATGAAGAAAACTGGTGACAACTTGAGACATGAACATTGAAAGGACGTGAATATCTTGATGTAACTTTGCTGATGTAATTGCTCAAAACATAAGAAACTAGGTGCAGATATTGTGGTATTGAACAATCTAACATTGATTATTACTAGATATCACGTACAAAGCATTACATTCACAGCACAATGTCAAGGTTAACATTAACTTACTAAATGACATAGATTACATGCTTGTGTCGCATGTCATGCTTCAAGTTTTCAAAGTTGTGACAGACTCAGATCCTTTTAGCTATAAATTATCATCATGCTATGATGTAGTGATGATATCACATATCTTCAAACTATTAAAGGGTTGATGAAAGTTTTGTAAACAATGGGAAATTTACATGATTGTATCTTCTATGGCAGTGATTGAATATCATTAGTTTCCACTGCATTTTCCACCCAGAGGGGTCAGTATTCCGCTTCAAGTGTAATCCTGGCGTTAAGGAACATGAGATGCTTTTTAAGCACTGAAGCCCGAAAGACAGATGATTCATGTTAATCATTTCACCATGTACAGTTTTGGTCTCCTTATTAAGGGAAAGATTGACAATGCATTTGTGGTGGCTCAGAGAAAGTTTACTAGATTGATACCTGCAGTGAGTGGGATGTCTTGTGAAGAAAGATTGGACAGGCTGGGCTTGTTTCTACTGGTGTTTAGAAGAGTGAGGGAGGACTTAATTGAAGTGTGCAATATTCTGAATGGTCTTAACAAGTGAACTTGGAAAAGATATTCACTATTCTGGGTGAGTCAGCAACTGGAAGCACCATTTTAAAGTTCAGGTCACCTTTTCAGGACAGAGATGAAGAGGAATTTATTTTTCTCCAAGGATTGTGCAACTTGGAGCTCTGCCTCAGCAAGTGATTGAGGAAGAGTCATTAAATATTTTTAAGGCGGAGGTAGATAGATCTTTGTTAGGCAGGAATCAAAGGTTATCAAAGATAAATGGGAATGGGGAATTCAAAACACAAACATTGAAGCAGACATAAGTGGTGAACTTTCGCTCCTGCTTCATAGGATTTCAGGAGCAGTCACTCTCAATTCCCATCTAAGTTCAACTCTTTGGTCCAAGTTTGGGCCAAGGCTGTAATGTGTTCAGAAGAAAGGGCCTGGCAGATCACAAACTGGGCATCAGTAAATGATTATGTTGAAGAAGTGTTTCTTGGTTGTGCTGTCCAAGATTCCATTACTTTGCTGATGGCTGAGAGAAGGCTGATTGAGTGCTAATTGTCCAACGAATACAACGTATTCAGGAACAACTGGTACCCAATAAGCGCAGTCCACTGATTCCTGCACAACAGACCTAAACAAGACATGACACAATACACCCAGAGACTTTAGTCAGCCTGCCACACATCAAAGATATCTCCGAGATGATGACCAGACTACTCCAGTGCATAGGCATCATGGTAGCTCACAAACCTGTCACCATAGTGAAACAGCTCCTGATGAATTTAAAGGACACCATAGCAACAATTAGCAGAACAATCATCATACGCAAAATACCCTGCAAGAACTGCATTAAACATTATACTGGACAAACGGGCAGGAAGCTAGCCACCAGGATACATGAGTCCAACTAGCCATCAAAAGACATGACCAACTACCACTGGTTTCAATACACACAGACGAAGAGGGACACCAGTTCACCTGCGACAATACATCCATCCTGGCACAGGCTAAACAAAGACATGCATGGGAATTCCTAGAGGCCTGGTATTCAAACCAGAACTCCATTAATAAACCGATCAATTTGGACACAATTTGCCAACATCTCAGAAACAGAACCAGAAATTATATCCCCTACCACAACAAACCTAGACAGATAAATATCCAGTGTGATAGAACACTAACACTTCACCGGAGGCTTACTGATGATGTCACCTAGCATAGTGATGAAATGTCTGAGAGTAAATTTACCAGCTCAGTGAGCAAATTTACAACCTGATACTATTGGCCAGTTGGATTTGTCCAGCTTTGTAAAGGCAGGCTATAGCTTGTCAATTTTCCATATTTGCAATTGGGTGTCAGTGCTGTAATGAATGTTTCACAAGCTTGGATAGGGGCATGGCTAGTCCTGGAGCATAGGTTTTCAGTACTATTGCCGGAACAATGTAAGGACCCACAGTCTTCAGCTTTTGCTTGATATCATGTGGTGTTAATCAAATTGACTAAAAAAAGTTAACATCTGTGATGCTGGGGACCTCAGGTGGTGGTGAAGTTGGATCACCCACCCGACACTTATGACCAAAGATTGTTAGAATTGTTTCAACCTTACGTTTTTTGCAGTGCTAGGCTCCACCAACAAAGAAATATATTTTCATGGAGTTTCCCCTCCACTAATTGTCCGCCATCATTCATGACTGGAGTATTGCAGAGCTTAGAGTGTAGGATATGTCAGACCATGAAGTTACAGATTGTAGTTGAACATAATTCTTCCGCTCTAATGGCCCACAGTGCCTTGTGGATGCCCTTCTGGAGTTGCTAAACTTGTTCAAAAATCTATCCTTTTTATTCCATTTGGTCCTCAAAAAACAATTGTTTCAAAAACATTGGAGATAGTGGTGACTGCTTTTGCTCTTCCTTTCAGTGGAATGTCTGTCAGAATGTTATACCGAATACAATGCCAATGTGGTCCCTTTACAAATGTTGAATGATCTGTTTATTTCCAGCCCCTTCAGTTCTGATTTCAGATTTCCAGTGTACACAATTTTTTCACACTAATTTGTAGATTTTATTTCCAGAAATACCCTGAATATTGCACTTTTTAAAAAACTGTCAAGGTTCATTTGTAGCCTCCAATTACTTTGATCTTCATGTAATACATTATTGCAAATTACTTGTCCAATGATTTGTGTAATGTCAATTTAAGTGAGAAATTTAAGAGCAACATGTTCAAATCCTTCAGAAAGTGATGACCAAACCTCATACTTTGAAGAAGTCTATACTTAAACACAGTTTGATGATGAGCAAAGTATTTTCATTTGTCCACATGAATAACCAGATAATAAAAGCAGGATCTGGAAGTCATTCTATGCAAGAAAATACCAAAACTAAAGCTAGGAAGCATACTAGAAACAACACAACTCAAAAGACTATACCGGCTTACAATAAATTTGAGTGTGGAGTAATTGTTAATCCCAGCAGTGCATCTTTAAAAAGCAAAAATATTGCAATGTTTTTGATCATACAGGAAAGGAAATGGTATTAAATCATTCAAAGAAAATGCCCAGTGACTCATCAGCACTGTTGGAGTAAGTGAAGCACTCATTGATTCTTCAGCATAGCTGTAATATGGGTATCCACTGATTTACTAGCATTGTTTGAGAGTGGTATCCCCAATGAGTCATCAGCTGTAATTGAGCGCGGATAGCCCATGATAAAATTTGAAGTAGCAGGAATCATGACTATTGCAATTTTGTAATATAAAATACAGTACAAGTTCTGTCCAGTGAAACTAATGTCTAACAGGATGACACATTTTATTGTGTATCATACAATACTAAATGTCTTGATGTAGTTTTCATTGTCACCACACTTTATTACAGTGATACCACTTTGGATTGACCAGAATTACTTCAATACAATTGGCAAACTGATGTCAACTCTCTCCCAGATTACAGACAAGGTTATTGTGTGAAAAGAAACAGATCCTTACTTTTTTCTTAAGAAGAATGCTATCACCTAAACCTTGTTCTTGTTCACTTTGTCATTGATCACTCACTTGTCAGGTCAATACATCAAAAGTCAAATTTCCTGTGAAGAAAAATGTCTTCTTTAACTTGTATACCTGCTATGAAAACTTGAAATTATCCTACATGAATGGTAGCATATAGAGTGGTTTGTATGACATTCTCTTCTTCACCATATTAATGGAGGTACAAAACATCTTTTTGTAGAAACAAACCAAGAAATTCAAATCATTATTACATTAACATATATAACACAGTTTCACGTGTAATGTTTGTTCATTGCCTTCTCGAGCAGATAAATTGAATGCATTCTGTGCTCAACAGCAGTTAATCACATTAATTAGTGGTGACGTGTTCAAAAGCATTCAATCTGCTTTCTAAAGTATTCACCCAGACAAGGCTCAACATCTAGTCATGACCTATTAAAATCAATGGCTATAAAACAAAATTGTACAGCACTGTCAACATGTCAATTTCAAAAAAATTGTTTCCCTTTAAAGCGCTCCACAGTGTTCAATTGAAATCACTGTAAATCAACTGACAAGTAAGCTAGATAAAATAAATGCCTGCTCAGCCCAGAAATAATAATGAGAAGGAAAAGCTCAAGTCAGAAATAGTTTCAAGTTCCATCTGCAACCTGCCATTGTTTAATGTAGGCTACTGATTACAAGAATCAGTGTTGGGAGAATTACTTAAATTGGTTATTATAATTAGTTACAATATGTAATTGTATTTTTCTTGTTATGTATTATAGTTCTCCACTCCATTTTCAAGTGCTCCTTTCCCCACCTGCTCTCCCATTGGTGGGCGGCACGGTGGCACAGTGGTTAGCACTGCTGCCTCACAGCGCCTGAGACCCGGGTTCAATTCCCGCCTCAGACGACTGACTGTGTGGAGTTTGCACGTTCTCCCAGTGTCTGCGTGGGTTTTCCTCCGGGTGCTCCGGTTTCCTCCCACAGTCCAAAGATGTGCAGGCCAGGTGAATTGGCCATGCTAAATTGCCCGTAGTGTTAGGTAAGGGGTAAATGTAGGAGCATGGGTGGGTTGCCCTTCGGCCCAACAAGTCCACACCATAATGTAATCTAATCTAATCTAATTTCCTATTGAAGTCAACTCTCCCCATTCCTTCAAACTCTCCTCCACTTTCCTCCATCTTCCACGCTTGTGCTCCTTTTCTTTTCTAACCTCCTCCTCTCCTCTTTCTTGCTCTCTCCCCGCTCCTTGACACACTCCACCACCCCTCCAAAACTGTTACCATGCCACAAATATCCTTTTAACCTACAATGGACAGTTAATTACAACAGGGAAAATTCAGTAGTTTAACCGAACATTCACCAATTTTATTTTTTTATGACGACTCTAGGAATAGTGGGGCTCAATTTTCATTGCACCATACCAGGCAGTTGTGATAATTCTAACCTATTCCTAAAAAGTAGACAAAATTTGAAATTGGTGGTCTCATATGTAAACTCTTCATTTACTCAATATGTTAATATTTAGCCTGATCCTCAGCTTTCTCTTCAGTCAAGTTAAATTTCCAGCCCAGCACATCCTGATGGGATCTCATTTTGTATAGACTAGCCCTACATTAGAGGCATGGGTTCTTTTTGATAGCGGTATTTAAGTTTTTTTTAAATTACCAGGTACACAGCTCAAACCTGCATATAGTCTGTGTGTCTATGCTTATTTTACAATTGTATCACATATATATGGTTAACTAACTGACTGATTGACTGCTTAACTGACTAAATGTTGGACTGACTGACTTATCTCGACAGGGAGTGAGATAGAGACCTATTACACAAGACAATGACATAGGACATTGATCTAGTTGTTTTAAACCTATACTGCCTTTCCAAGATCTGTGCAATAATACAACAGACCCCCACTGTGTTAAATATCCAAATAGCTAATATACTATTTTACATCTCAACCCAAATGTCAGTTATCAAGGCTTAAAGCTACATAGATGTTTTGCTCTATACATAAAAGATTTTGGCTGTTCCTCTATTTCCCCACCCTTACTGATACTCTTATGCTACACACACGGGACTATAATTTGGCTGTAAGTACATTAGCAACCATGAAATATGAACCTTTCAATGAGATGAAGTTCTTTCAGATTAAAAAGCATCAATATTGTTAACCCAAAATGTTGTGCTGTTTACCATACTGAAAGATTAGGATAAAAGATGGAATTATGTTTATATCACACACATGAAAATTCCAATTACAAAGATTAATTAATTTGATTTAGAGTCTACTGCTTGTTTAACAGAACGA
Organism: Chiloscyllium plagiosum; assembly: GCF_004010195.1. Lineage (NCBI taxonomy): Eukaryota > Metazoa > Chordata > Chondrichthyes > Orectolobiformes > Hemiscylliidae > Chiloscyllium > Chiloscyllium plagiosum. The sequence continues at coordinate 47,663,002 of NC_057725.1, read as the reverse complement.
GGTGGAGGGATTGGTGATCATTTATCCTGGAAAAGGCAACATAGAGGACAAACAAGCAAATATTTTATGGCTCAAGACATTAGAACATCATATAGTGTTCACAAGATAATATAGTCAAAGTTTTTACAAAGGTATATGTTTACAGACAGATTAGGGAACAATTCCTGATGCTACAGATTTTTTAACTAAAACGAAATAAATTAACAGAATAATTTGGAGATGCTTTGAAAATTGTTCTGCTTTGACATGATTAATTACAAATTACAAAGTCAAATATTATTGATGCATCGTTATGAATGTATTTTAGCTTTGTTCTGGGAAGATGCTACTTTTGCTATCATGTGAATTTATCCTCAATACACAAAAGAATAAAAATAAAATCAACTAGACATTTAGTGATTCCTGCTGTGAAGTGTACGTTGAGCAAAACAGACTCACTTCTGATGCTCACAAAATGAACAAGTCTGTTAAAACTAATTCTAGATTGACATATCAATTAGGTAAGAAAACAAAAGATAGCATCCACTGTCCACATAGAAGGTGGGGAAAATTGGAGACAGTGGGGAAATGTGATCACATCTCATTCTTCTGCACTCCAGAGAATATAAGTCACTGCGTACAAATCTCATGACATTCTGAACTCTTGATCATGAAAACAATGAGCTGGTGATATAGAACGCATACCATGATGTTACAAAACTACTAGCCAATCATCTCCATGATGACCTTTTATAGGCTTTCACCACCCTGAGACCACTTCCATTGAAAGTGCGAGGAAATGGGCTGCGGGGCCAGCCCAAAGCATTTTATGCTATTTTCTGGTCCTGAAAGATTATTGTCAATGCCTTTGCAATTTCCACTCTCACTTCTTCCAATACCTTTGGAACTATCTTATCCAGTCCTAGTGCATTATCAATGTTGAGTAATGGCAGCTTATCCAACACTCCTTTTTAATTTTAAACCCTTCCAGCTAGTGAGTTTCTTCCTTCTGATTTCCTTTCTTCCCCTCTCTCTGAACTTCGTGTAATCAGTGTGGTCCTTAATTGCATTTATTAACAAACATCTATCATCAGCACCCTTCTTCTCTAACTTAATTTCTATCTCCATTTTCATCCAAGGAGCTCTGGACATGTTTATTTTCCCCCTTTTTTTTTAAGAGGAAATATATCTTGACTGTGCAAAACCCTCATTCTCTTTGAATTGTTCAGCTGTTTCACCCACCAAACCTAATAGGCCGAGCTCAGTTCTTGCCTGACTGAAGACTGCTGTCCGGTAGTTTGCTATTCTTACTCTGGATTGACCAATGTCATTTTCCAATATCATCCTAAACCTTACAACACAAGGATCACTGTTCTGATATATTTCCTTGTCATTACTTGATCTATTTGTTCCACTTCCTTCCCCCACCATCTCTGCATACACAAACCATGTCTAGCAGAGTCTTCTTCTTGATCTTGAATACTGTTGTAATTCAAGAAATGTTCTTGAACACAATCTAGGAACATTAGTTCATGCTTCTCCTTACATTACTTCATGCTTCTCCTTACATTACTATTATCTCAGTCTATATTCACATAATTAGTCAAAGTCAACCAGTATAACCATTCTATGATATTTACATCTCTAATTTCCTTGCAGAGTTGTTCCTCTAATGTACAGGACATTGGTTAGGCCACTGTTGGAATATTGCGTGCAATTCTGGTCTCCTTCCTATCGGAAAGATGTGAAACTTGAAAGGGTTCAGAAAAGATTTACAAGGATGTTGCCAGGGTTGGAGGATCTGAGCTACAGGGAGAGGCTGAACAGGCTGTGGCTGTTTTCCCTGGTGCGTCGGAGGCTGAGGGGTGACCTCATAGAGGTTTACAAAATTATGAGGGCATGGATAGGATAAATAGGCAAAGTCTTTTTCCTGGGGTCGGTGAGTCCAGAACTAGAGGGCATAGGTTGAGGGTGAGAGGGGAAAATATAAAAGAGACCTAAGGGGCAACCTTTTCACGCAGAGGGTGGTACGTGTATGGAATGAGCTGCCAGAGGATGTGGTGGGGGCTGGTACAATTGCAACATTTAAGAGGCATTTGGATGGGTATATGAATATGAAGGGTTTGGAGGGATATGGGCCGGGTGCTGGCAGGTGGGAATAGATTGGGTTGGGATGTCTGGTCGGCATGGACGGGTTGGACCGAGGGGTCTGTTTCCATGCTGTACATCTCTATGGCTCTATGACTCTATATCCTTCTCACCAGTTGGTGGTCTACAGTTTACATCAAGTAATGTAATTGTACCTTTGTATTCCTTAGTTCTAGCCATGACAGCATGAATCCATTGAAACAGCCTTTTTTTCCAATATTGCACTGCTGTTCTAAAACAAAAACCTTGTCTCTTCTGTTTTTTTCCTGTTCTAATCTTTTCTGAACAACTTGCAACCAGGAATATTTACTATCTAGACCTGCCCTTCATTATCACCACAGCATCATAATTCCACAAGGCGTACTATGCCTGCAATGCACAATCTTATTAATGTATTCAGTGCATTCACATACATGGAGTGTGACCCTCATTTATTACTTTCTACCTTACTCCAATTCTACCTATTAACTTGCTATTTTCTATTTTAGTTCCATCTGCCTCTCCCAGTATTTTGTCTATCCCAGAATTACTTTTTTAACATTCTCTCCTGGCATGCACACATCTGTTTGAGTTAGTTTAAATCCTACAACAGCATTAGCAAATCACCCTGCAGGAAACGAAGTTCCAGTTCTTTTCAAATGCTACCTGCTCAACTTGTAGAGAGGCCAACTCCCCGAACCAATCCCAGAGGTCCCAGGAATCTAAAGCTCACACTTCAAGCACCTCTTTCCAGCCTTCACTCATCTGGTTTATACTCATCTTTTTGCACCCATTTGTATATTTCACTGGGAGTAAATTATAGATTACTACTTTAGCGATCCTGTTTGCTCATTTTCTTCCAAACTCCCAACATTTCCCTTCCTTCCTCTGTGCTAGCATCAAATGTGAACCATGACTGCTGGCTGTTTGCCCTATCTTCAAAGAATGCCCGACCAAGATTTTCAGGGACATGCATGAGCCTAGCATCACAGCAACAACATACCATCCTGACGTCATGTTGATGGTTGCAGAAATGCCAGCTGATATCTCTAGTAAAGAATCCCTTATCAGTACTGCTTTTTCACTGTTCTTCCTTCCCTGCTGTACCGTTGGGACATCTGCACTGTCCTGGGTATGGCTTTTTCCCCACTCCTGCAAGGACCCATTGCCCTAAACAAGGTCCTGAACTGAAAACGAGTTAGTGAGTGGAACTTCGAGGGATTCCTACAAACCCATAGTCACCTATTCTCTAACTTTCTGTTTTCCATTAACTTGAAGTGTGAAGATCTCTCTGAACATATTGTACACACAGTTATCTGCTTCACAGATACACCTCAGTGGCTACAACCATTGCTCAAGCTCTGAAACCCAGAGCTCACACATGTGCAAACACTGATATTTCGTGCCCATGGGCCTGACTGGGCCTAGCATCACAGCAACAACATGACTGTTCATGACTCCCTGCACGCCATTTGGCCGAGCTGCCCAGCCATCCATTAACTTACACTTTTAAGTTACTTTACATTCTTCTTATTTCAAAAATATACTTTATTCATAAAAATATTTATATAAACATATTCACTAAAGCAGTACAGTTCTGTACAGTAGCAAATGGAGAAACAAAGACTGGAGTTTGACTCTATCCAACAAAACAGGAATCTAAAGCTCACACTTTAAGCACCTCTTTCCAGCCTTCATTCATCTGGTTTATACTCATCTTTTTGCACCCATTTGTATATTTCACTGGGAGTAAATTATAGATTTATTTCTTGTACAAGAGTATATTTACATATATTTGAGGCATGGGGGGGGGGGGGGGGGGGTTCCTAAAAATGAACATTGTTACTTCAGCGGAAGGATCTCAGACAGTGGTCTTTCTCCACTATGCCTTGGCAGCAGCTGCCCCAAGCTTTAGTGTGTCCATCAGCACATAGTCCTGGATCTTGGAATGGGTCAGTCTACAAAACCCAGTCAAGGTCAAATCCTTGCTCCGGAAAATTAACATATTTTGGGCAGACCAAAGAGCATATTTCACCAAACTGATGGTCCTCCAGGCACAGTCAATGTTTGTCTGGGTGTACATCATGGGGAATAGGCTACATTGTCCTGCATCACAAAGCTGCTTGGGACAAACCTCAATAAAACCCAGTGCATTGTTCTCCAGACTTCCTTTGCAAAGGCATATTCCAGAAGGACGTGACAGACAATTTCTAACATCACCCCACCACCCCCCCAACCCCCACAGTTGCTTTGAGGGCAGTTTGCGTTGGGGCAGACTGACTGGGCGTACATGAAGGATCTCACAGGTAGTGCCCTTTCACCACCAGCCAAGCGATGTCTTGGTGCTTGTTGGAAAGTTCTGGTGATGAGGCATTTTGCCAAATGACTTTGGCAGTCTCCTCAGGGAACAACTTGACAGGATCCATCCTTTCCTTTTCCCAAATTGTCTCACTTCCTGATGAACTTGTGGTCAAAAGTGTTTTGCTTTGAAAATTTCTCAGATGGTACAGTACTGTCCAACTACTAGGAGCATTCTGTGGCAATGATGCCAGTCCTATCTTTCTCAAAATGAAAGTGGTAAAACCTTAGTACATAGTGGCACTCGGTATTTATGTACTGAGGGTCTTTGCACAGCTTGATGCAATCACACACAAAGCGGCGATCAGGATGATGACAGTGTCAGCAACTTCTTCCCCACAATCTAGAGTTTTGTACATGGGGTTCCTGTGGATTTAGTCCATCTTTGACCTCCAGATGAAGTGGAAGATGGCTTGGGTAACTGCAATGACGCAGGTGCTGGGAATGGTCCAGACCTGCGCCACGTACAACAACCGAGAGACTGCCTCAAACTTGATGACCAGGTTTTTAACTGCATTGGAAAGGAGCGGTGCTCCTCAAAGTCCAGTTTCTGCCTCACCTTGGCAATGTTTTCCTCCCACATTTTTGCACATGCTCCATCCCTTCTGAACCATATTCCCACCACCTTTAAGTAACATGTCCTGACAGTGAAGGAGATAAAGGGTCAGTCAGCCAGTTCCCAAATGACACGGCCTCAACTCTTTCCTCAATTTACCTTGGCTCCTGAGGCCGAATCAAACTGTTTGCAGATGTTCGTGAGCCTGTGTGCTGATCGCAGCTCTGAGCAGAAAATGGCAATGTCCTCCTTGTACAGAGGGGCTTTGACCTGCTGCCTGGAAGAGTCACCCCTCTCAGGCTTGCATCCTTCCTGATGGACTTGGCAAACAGCTCTATAAAAGACACAAACATGACAGGACAGAGTGGGCAGCCCTGCCTTTCTCCAGATCTGATTGGGAAGCTTTCCGATTCCCACCCATTAATTGAGATTGCACTAATGATCGTGGTGCAGAGCAGTCAGATCCAATTGTGGATTCCTTCCCTAAAGCCCATTTTGGAGACCATGTCCCACATGCAAGTGTGTGATCCACAGAGCTGAATCAACTCTAATTCTATTATAGAATTCTATTTCTATTCTATTGTTTTAAGAGATAGTACCTCTTAGTTCCTCATCACCCTCCATCAAATAATATCAAAATTAACCTCTGAAAAATGCTTCTTCACTTTTAATTTTCATGATGCTAGCTTCCAATATCTTTCCAACGTCAGACTTTACAGACTATTCCAACCCTGCTAAGCCCAACTCTGTCTTCACCAGATGTCAACTCATTTCAAAGGCTTATCGAATCCTTATACTCAAGACATAATTCCAAACAATATAATGATTGAGGGTTTATGCACCATGATCAGAATGCCAAAATTTGATTTGCTTTCTCAGTGGACAATAAGAAACTCCGTTAATGCCAAGAATTACCCTTTGTAATTCTAGACCTATGATATAATACCATGTTGATGCTAAACACAGCATATGCTTTTACACATTTGTTGTGATTCTTTGTTCTTATGCTCTCTTTTCACCGTAATGAATGGGCTGCGGCGTAAAATATAGTTTTTTTTATGAAACCACAAAATTTAACAAATATGCAGCTGCGACTAATTTCACATTTATTCTTTAGTATTTTAATCAAATTAATTAAATAGCTCTACTGGGGGCTATAAAATATCCTCCTTTGCAAAAAAAAATTCTTTCAATGCTTGTGGTACCACTTCAGGTTTCAAAACATTCAATGTTTATTATAATGGATTTTAGTGCAAAATACTTAATCTTCAAAAAGTGCACAGCAATTCTTCTTTTACCAGAGGATAAAGATTTGTGAACATTTTCTCATCATGATTGTATCACACACAAAGAGACAAATTCATTCTGTTCTTTTACCTTTAATCAGTAGGAGGATATGTTTTTTTATACGAAAAATCTTAAAGGAGGAGAGGAAGGTGGCAAGGTGGCTCAGTGGTTAGCACTGCTGCCTCACAGTGCCAGGGACCTGGATTGGATTCCAGCCATGGGTGACTGACTGTGTGGAGTTTGCACATTCTCCCCATGTCTGTGTGGGTTTCCTCCGGGTGCTCCGGTTTCCTCCCACAATTCAAAGATGTGCAGGTCAGGTGATAAATTGCCCATTAGTCAAGGGTAAATATAGGGTAGGGGAATGAGTCTGGGTGGGTTACTCTTCGGAGGGTCAATGTGGACTTGTTGGGCCAAAGGGCCTGTTTCCATACTGTAGGGATTCTATGTAATACTATTCTATGTACCATTGCTGTGAAGGAAATATAGACAATATAGGTGTACAGAGCTAGAGGAAGACAGAGTCCTTCTGGTTAGGGAAGTTAGAGATATTGAGGAAGCCTGTCCCAGTATCTGGTATTTGGTTAAAACACAAGCTAATGACCAGTGTTCAGTGATACTTTACAAACCGAGTTGTACAGTTAATCAGTACCCATCAAGAGATGCAGTCTTCCACACTTAACAACAATGTATATTTTGCTGCTCATTTTGTCTAGCAAAAATTTTCAACTTTAACAGAAGCATCATTTCGAGCCAAAATTAATATTTAACCAATATACCAGCACTTATTCCTCTAAATCAAAAGATGCTAATTTGAAGTCTCTTTCTTGAGATGTACATTTATAATCCATTTGAGCTCATTCAGTGCAGTAATAAGAGTTCCCCAGTTGTGGAGCTTCTTTTCTTCAAAAGTTCAAATCAATCTACTTTCTAAAGTGGATGCCAATGATCCTACAACTTGTGCATTAATTGAATGTCAGGTTTTTTTCCATCATAAAAGTGGTTGCCTTTCAAAGCTGTTTGATCTTTTTTGTGGAACAGTTTGGAAGAGCTGCAGTGGCACTCTGGAAGAGAGTTCTCTCTTCCTCAGAGTTCAAATTAATACTTAGTCCAACATTTCCTATTTAGATTCATTGTTTCCAGAACCATAACACTATTAAAATTCAAGAAACTTCACCAGTCTGTTCTTCCTTCCATCAACAGGCCTTTGTGAGGATATATAGCCACTAACTATATTCCTTTATTCCTTTTAGCCTTTAAAATGCTTGCACTGCCCACCTAAGGCCTTTCAAGTTTTGGAGGGTGTTGAAATATAATCCCCCAGGATCAGTAGGAAGCAAGACAGACAGATAGAATAGGTGTGGGTCAGTGCTAAAATCCAGAACTTCATTCTGGGAAGAATCTTTACAATAAACACAGGATTTGGCCGAGAGATGACGACACATTTCAGCAATGAGGAAAAAAAGCGAACCAAAGCCCAAACCTGAATTAATTTATTTAGTTCAGATTGACAATCTCCAACATCCCCAAGAAGTATTTCAGTGAGAGGGATTGGAATAAACAAAGGGAAATGACACAAAACCAAAGGAGCCTAAATTACAACTTTTCTCAAGATGCATGCACTTCTATGGTTTCTTGATCTTCAGAGTTATTAGTTCACTTGTGAAAATGCAAAATGAAATATATTCTTGGAATTTTGCTTCATGCTTTACAGTATGTTTTCTAAAATGAGATTAGACGATATTTATAGATTACTACTGATATGGAGTTGCCTGGCTCCCTTTCAAAAATTTGAAGGTTGATAATCATGCAACTATCTTTTGACTTGGAGCCCTGTCCTTGAACCAAACTTATGATCGAGATTGATACGTCAATGCAGTTGAGCATTTTTTGCATAGTTTAAAATATGGCACCTTTAACAAAGACCTTGCCCGGTGTTCCAAATGTATGTCAGAGATTATATGGCAGTATTCCAAAAAACAAGGAGACTCTGGACAACTTTTACTTTCCTCCTCAATAAACATGAAAACTGATGAACTGGTCATTCATTCATTCCATTGCAATTTTGCAGAGTACAGCTGTAATGGAATGATTGAAAGACTTTTGGTATGAATATTTTATAAGCTTGCTCTTGAAGAGAATGAAGTAAGGAATATGTAGCGTAAAATCAGACTGATGTTCACACATGACCTGAAAGATGGAGAAATGAATGGACTTGAAAGAGCAGGTTAAATACTTGGTGAAAAGACAGCAATAATAAAGAGCAAATTTATTGTAATTTATGAACAGTCAACCAGAATACATGCAAATTAAAAGCTCTGAGTCAATGATGTTTGACTTCACACTGTGATGCCATATTCTAAATAAACGCACCTTTTGATGTAGTTAACTGCATTGCATCTCCTGGACAAAACAAGGTGCCAGCATGTGCTTAATTATAAACTTCAAATCTCCTTATTAACTCAGTAAATTCATTAGGTCGGTGAGTCTCACCTTGCACAGATGAAGATATATATAAATGGGATAAAGGGTGGCTACTATAGATAACATTTTCACTTCCTAATGGATGGTGAACTTGCATATAGATTCAATATGAATGACAATATACTTATTTTGGAAAAAAAACCCGCAAGGTAATAGCCCTCAGCCACATGATGTGCAGCCTCACATGATAAATAGACACAGGTCAAGCACCGTGATGCCATGACATCAGCGAAACAAAGATGATCAAGCATATCAATATATTTAGAAGACAATGGAAAATAACAAAATAAATAACTTGTAAAGAAGTAATTTTCAAACTACTAACAGTGAATAGTAGTGATCACTCTACAATTACAGAGTCAAATTTCAGAATATTTTTAAGGCAGAGGTAGATAGATGTTTGATTGCCAAGGGTATGAAAGGTTAATTGGGGATATGTAGAATGTAGAATTGAGATTAAAATCAGATTAGCCATAATATTATTGAATGCTTGAACAGGCTAGAAGGACTGAGTTATCTATTCTTGTGCCTTGTCCACGTTTTGTTCACTCAATTTCTTAGTAGCAATGTTTTGGGTGGGCTTTGAATTTTCTTGTTGGATGTACGAATAATTTATGTTTTAGGGAATTCTATCTAATACACTAGAGTATTTGTTCTATATCAAACGCCTCAGCCAAAATTTTCATCAAGTGCCTTGTATCAACACCAATGATACAAATGCAGTGGCATTTTAAATGAAGTATTTACACCGGCTTCAGCAAAATTCACTGCAAACTCAAGCCACTGCAAATATGCCAGCACTTTGGTAATTTTGTTTCCAAATTCTCCTTCAAATGGTTTGATTTTCACATGGCTTTGTAGCTGAAAAGATCAAGTGCTTGATTAGCAACAAAATTATCATGAGTCCCAATCCTAGAGCTGTCCATCATTCCACTTCACCAGTCACGATCAAGTGATTTTCTTTTTGTTCAGCTCTTAGCCAGTCAGTCAGATGGGTCACATTGTTAACAAAGCATTGAATCACAGGAGAATGAGACCATTGGCAGGACACAAATTGCCCTGCTTGTTTCCAGTCACACTCAGCACAATAGACTTCAGAGAGCTGATGCCTTCTCGTATAAAAAAAAATTACATTGCCTTAAACACTCAAAGATAGATTTGTATTAAAGCCATGGTATTTTCAAACCTCCGGCAGAGATGGTTTTCTTTTGCCTAACTGCAGCTACCATCCTCTCATTTTTCTTTTCTATGCCAGTCAAAAAAATAAGTAAATACATCTTTAGGAAACAAGAAAAAGGCATACAGTTTTCAAACAATATAATCTACCTACATTCCTTGGACTGTTTATCCCATGACAACAAGACAGCAGAAAGTTGTTTTAAAATCTTTAAAGAAGGAAAATTTATAGCTTTGGGGAAACTACACTGGAGTGGAACAAATGGATGGTTTTCTAGTATGATGAGCAAAATCTCTAAATTGAACTATATTATCTATGGGACCTATGAGTCTTTATTATTTGGTGTTTGTATCTCAGGGAAGAATTCACAATCACCAATATGGAGGGAGATTTAAATTAACTGGTAGACCACAATAGGCCTAAAATTTCCACAACTCTGCCTCAATTTATCCTACAACGTGAGTGCATTTTATTCTTCATGCTCTGCATGTACTTTGGCACAGTCATATTCAAAATTGGAGTTGCATATGAAGTATTAACCTAACTGTGTGATAATATGTTGAAAAAGTACTATTTTACTGCGTCCTGTTCTGTGGTTTCCAGAATGCTCAACAGTCAGAGCAAGTTTGACAAATTCATGGATCAGAAATTATACCTGCTTCAAATTGAGTGGTAAGATATATAAAGGGTCAAAATGCAACCTGCTCTAATAGTCAATAAAACTGCCATTAAAATTCATCATTAGGTTAAAAGAAAACTGCATGGAACTATTTGGTTTGCAATTCTAAAATTACTGCATTAAAAGTGAGTGTCTTAATCACTGCTACTGAAGCTCTCATTTAAGAATACATATTAGAATACAGGGGATGGAATGATTAAAAGCAACTGCTGCATTGACGAATTCAGTGTCAAACTACAAACCATTCAACTCAAATAGTTTATTACCCAAATGTTGGGTCGAGATTGATTTGTTTTTATATACATGTGTTTATATTGCATTTATCCCTTAATATCATAAAACAATTTCAGGACTTTTCTTGCAAGTGCAAAATTTGACAGGAAGCCACAATGATATTAGAACAGAGGATCAAAAGCTTAGTCAAAGAAGTAAGTTTTAAGGAACTCATTAAAGACAATGAAAGCAAAAGAGAAGACAAACAGACAGTGGGACAATGGAACAATCAAAATGCGAAATTGCTGGAGAAACTCAGCAGATCTGGCAGCATCTTTGGATAGAAAACAGAGTTAATGGTTTTAGTTCAGTGATCCTTCTTCAGGAATCAAATTAGGGAAACATGTTTTTTTTCCAGTTTGGAAAATGCAACTAGCAGAATGCTATGAAGATCTGTCCAAGGGCATCAATTATTTAGTACCTATAATATTGACTTGGATGAGGGGCACAGTGGTAACGTAGCCAAATTTGCTGTTAATACAAAAACAGGTGACACAGCATGTGGTGAGGACATAAAGAATCTGCAAGGAAATATAGATTGGTGGGATGAATGGGAAAAAATACCTGGGAAATGGAGTTTAATGTGAGGAAGGGAGAGATCATGCTCTTTGATATGAAGAATCAAAAGGCAGACTATTATTTAAAAGGGAGATGGGCTAAAATAAATGAGCACAGAAAGATCTGGGTGTTTTTTTCAAATGATGGAATTTTATAGAGGTCTAACTACCACATCCTTCTCCTACTTGCATACTAATTAGCATAAGTAACAAACAATAGATGGAGCTAAGCAATTCCATAATCAAAGGATTAGATCTAATCCATAAGGGTTATATCATGCCATAATGACTGGACAATTAAACTACTCATTGGAGGTGGAGGATCCCAAATATTGCCAGTCTCAATAATGGAGAAGACCATCAGTGCAAAGGATAAACTTGAAGCAGTTGTAACAACCTTCGGCCTCCTCCAGAGGTCCCCACTGACATAGGTACCAGTCTTCAGTCAATTTAATTCATTCCATGTGATGTGAAGAACTAGCTAAGGCTATGTGCCCTGATAACATTCAGCAAAAGCACTGAAAATACGTCTTCCAAAATCTGCCATGCCACTAAACAAAGTGTTATAAGTACAGCTAAAACACTGGCATCTACTCAACAATGTGGAAAATTTCCAAGTTACATCCTGCACACAATAAGTAGGAAAAATCTAACCCAGGCAGTCGACTTTTAATCATCAGTAAAGTGATGGAAGTTGTCATGAGCAATGCTACCAAGCTATGCTTGCTTATTAATAACCTGCTCAGTAACATTCAGTTTAGACGCTACCACAGTCACTCAGCTCCTGACCTCATTACAGCCTTAGTTCATTCAGGGACAGGACAGCTGAATTCCAGAGGTATGGTGAAATGAGATGAGCTACTGCTCTTGATGTCAAGGTAGCACTCCCTGCACACAGATTCAAGATGTCCTGGCAAAACTGGTATCAATACGAATCGGGGAGAATGTCTGTGCTGGCTGGAGTCATACCTGGTACAAAAGGAATTTAATTGTGGTTGTTGAGGGAAATCCATCTCAACTCCAGGTCACCTTCGCAGAAGTTCCTTTGGATAGTATCACTGTTTCTTCAGTGCCGCTGGGTAAAATCCTGGCATTCCAACAGCATTACAGGTACATCTACACCAAATGGATTGCAATATTTCCGGAAAGCAGCTCAACAGTACTTTCTTAAGGACAATCATGAATGAGTAGTAAATGATAGATTCAGGATCAGTTCCTGTGGATTGGAGGGTGGCTAATGTTGTACTACTTTTTAAGAAAGGTGGGAGAGAGAAAGCAGGAAATTATAGACCAGTTAGCCTGACCTCAGTGGTGGGAAAGATGTTGGAGTCTATTATAAAGGATGAAATTACGACACATCTGGATAGTAGTAACAGGATAGGTCAGAGACATCAAGGATTTATGAAGGGGAAATCATGCTTGACTAATCTTCTGGAATTTTTTGAGGATGTAACTCTGAAGATGGACGAGGGAGATCCAGTAGATGTAGTGTACCTGGACTTTCAGAAAGCTTTTGATAAAGTCCCACATAGGTGGTTAGTGAGCAGAATTAGGGCGCATGGTATTGGGGGCAAAGTACTAACTTGGATTGAAAGTTGGTTGGCTGATAGGAAACAAAGAATAGTGATAAACGGCTCCATTTTGGAATGGCAGGCAATGACCAGTGGGGTACCGCAGGGACCGGTGATGGGACCGCAGCTTTTTACAATATATGTTAATGATATGGAAGATGGTATTAGTAATAACATTAGCAAATTTGCTGATGATACTAAGCTGGGTGGCAGGGTGAAATGTGAGGAGCATGTTAGGAGATTACAGGATGACCTGGACAGGTTAGGTGAGTGGTCAGATGCATGGCAGATGCAGTTTAATGTGGATAAATGTATGGTTATCCACTTTGGTGGCAAGAACAGGAAGGCAGATTACTACCTAAATGGAATTAATTTAGGTAAAGGGGCAGTACAAAGAGATCTGGGTGTTCTTGTACACCAATCAATGAAGGTGAGCATGCAGGTACAGCAGGTAGTGAAGAAGGCTAATAGCATACTGGCCTTCATAACAAAAGGGATTGAGAATAGAAACAAAGAGGTTCTTCTGCAGCTGTACAGGGCCCTGTTGAGACCACACCTGGAGTATTGTGTGCAGTTCTGGTCTCCAAATTTGAGGAAAGACATTCTGGCTATTGAGGGAGTGCAGCGTAGGTTCACGAGGTCAATTCCTGGAATGGCGGGATTACCTTACACTGCAAGACTGGAGTTACTGAGCTTGTATACCCTTGAGTTTATAAGACTGAGAGGGGATTTGATTGAGACATATAAGATTATTAAAGGATTGGACACTCTGGAGGCAGGAAACATGTTTCCATTGATGGGTGAGTGCCGAACCAGAGGACACAGCTTAAAAATACGGGGTAGACCATTTAGGACAGAGATGAGGAGAAACGTCTTCACCCAGAGAGTGGTGGCTGTGTGGAATGCTCTTCCCCAGAGGGCAGTGGAGGCCCAGTCTCTGGATTCATTTGAGAAAGAGTTGGATAGAGCTCTCAAGGATAGTGGAATCAAGGGTTATGGAGATAAGGCAGGAACAGGATACTGATTAAGGATGATCAGCCATGATCATATTGAATGGTGGTGCAGGCTCGAAGGGCAGAATGGCCTGCTCCTGCACCTATTGTCTAAACGATGTGGTTGGGCTTGCCATCACCAATCCTCCTTTCTATGATGAATCTAAGGCTTGTTAAAGTTTCAATGATGGACGATCAACCAACATAGAGCCTTAGTAAGACACTTGCCTTACATAACAAGAAACAAATAGTTTGCATGGTAGCAGTAAGTATAATTAACATTAACTATTTAGGTATAATTACATTGATCAAAAACCAGGTATGCCATGTCTGTCTCCATCTGAACTTGGTGCAAAACTCTTTCTCCAATCAATAACTAAGTGGCATTATTGGACTGAATAGAACCAATAGAATCATAGAATCCCTACGGTGTGGAAACAGGACCTTTGGTCCAACAAGTCGACACTGACTCTCTGAACAGTAACCCACCCAGACCCATTCCCCTACCCTATATTTAGCACTGACTAATGCACCTAACACTATGGGCAATTTAGCATGGCCAATTCACCTAACCTGCACATCTTTGGATTGTGAGAGGAAACCGGAGCACCCGGAGGTACCCATGCAAACACAGGGAGAATGTGTAAACTCCACACAGACAGTCGCCTGAAGTTGGAATCGAATCCAGGTCCCTGGCACTGTGAGGCAGCAGTGCTAACCACTGAGCATGCATGCCGTGCCAAATGTAACTTCATCTTTAATTCTTTCAAAACTATTACCTGAAAAAACAATCTTGATACATTATATTCTCAGTTTGCTGCTTTTTCATATATAAAGATATGAAAACGTACATCCATTTCAATGGTCTCCCGTTACCTTAAGATTGACTGGAAAGATGTTTTACATGAAGAATGATAATTGTTGTAATTTTGGATTGAGAAACAAGTTATAATATATAAAATTACAGTAATTTTCAATGTTCAATGCAGATGTTACATATAAATTAGATGTCAATTTCAAATTCTCAAAAGTAAGGCTAAGTGGCAGTCACACATTCAAAGCCATCTAAAAATACATTATTTATTTGTACCCATTTCCATTTGTGTAACATTGTGCGACTCTGCCCTTGTTGCAACTCCTATTTTTGAGTCCTTCGTTCATTCCTTTGCTGTCTCTAGATTTTTCCAATTTACTTCTCATCTCACATGCCACCCCTTGTCAATCTGAGATGATCTAAGTTTTCCTACATGTCCTCTAACTCAAGCAAAATCCTTTTGACCCTGTATTCCCTGACTTATAATTATTTGAGCAACAGCATAACTTGAATATATTCCTCGTCTTTTGTAAGTAATTCATAGTTTAGCTCTCCCTATCTCTAATCTTCAACAATCCCACAAACCTCAAAGATATGTGAGCAACTTTAATTCTTGTCTCTTTAGCATCTTAATTTGAATTGATTCACTAGTGTCACGACACAGAGGCAAACCTTTCTGTTAATTAAACCAAACACTCAGAAAGGCTTGCCTCATAATATGTTAAAATATGAATTACAGAGAACTCCTCAAATTTAAGCCCCACTTTCTCTTAACTGCTAACTCTAACTCCAACACGATAACAATATGCTGTTCCAATAAGACACTAAAATTACAACAGCTTAATCTCAAAATTTGTCTTCTTCTGTGCCTTCACTCTTTCAGCTGCTGATCTCGCTGGGTCATCTTAGATTAGATTACCTACAGTGTAGAAACAGATCCTTCGGCCCAACAAGTGCACACCAACCCTCCAAACAGTAACCCACCCAGGCCCATTTCCCTCTGACCAATGCACTGAACACTATGGGCTATTTCCCATGGCTAATTCACTTGGCCTGCACATCTTTGGACTGGAGGAGAAAACCGGAGTATCCAGAGGATACTCATGCAGAAACAGGGAGAACATGCAAACTCCAAACAGACAGTCGCCAGAGGCTAGAATCAAACCGAGGTCCCTGGCGCTGTAAGGCAGCAGTGCTAACCAGTCAGTCACTGTGCCGTCTTCTTTCTTTTTACTGCAAGTATGTTTCACGTGAAAAGGTACCTTTAATGGAGAGTGTTTTCTAATTCTTTTGATAGGAGGATGTTAGATGAACAATTAGCCCTCCAACAGTTACTCTCTCTACGGCAGTTGCTCTCTGATCAATTTTCAAAACGTCCGCATTCTTATACCCACAATGTCGGGGTTCTGAACTGTTCCTCACCCTTAACAATTTCTTCTTCGAATCCTCCCACTTCATCCAGACTAAAGGGGTAGCCATGGGCACACGTATGAGCCCCAGCTATGCCTGTCTCTTTGTTGGCTATGTAGAACAATTGATCTTCCGTAATTACACCGGCACCACTCCCCACCTCTTCCTCTGCTACATTGTTGACTGCATTGGCACCACATTGTGCTCCCGCGAGGAGGTTGAGCAATTCATCAACTTCACCAACACATTCCACCCTGAACTTAAATTTACCTGGCCCATCTCTGACACCTCCCTCCCTTTCCTGGACCTCACCATCTCCATTAATGACGACCGACTTGACACTGACAGTTTTTACAAACCCACCGACTCCCACAGCTACCTGGATTACACCTCTTCCCACCCTACCTCCTGCAAAAACGCCATCCCAT
>NC_057725.1:47628736-47646125 GCF_004010195.1 Chiloscyllium plagiosum | reverse complement strand
ACACCTCCTCCCTCACCTTCATCCAAGGCCCTAAAGGAGCCTTCCACATCTATCAAAGTTTTACCTGCACATCCACTAATATCATTTATTGTATCCGTTGCTCCCGATGCAGTCTCCTCTACATTGGGGAGACGGGACGCCTCCTAGCAGAGCGCTTTATAGAACATCTCTGGGACATCCGCACCAATCAACCACACCGCCCTGTGGCCCAACATTTCAACTCCCCCCCTGCCCCACTCTGCCGAGGACATGGAGGTCCTGGGCCTCCTTCATCGCCACTCCCTCACCACCAGACAACTGGAGGAACAATGCCTCATCTTTCGCCTCAGAACACTTCAACCCCAGGGCATCAATGTGGACTTGAACAGTTTCCTCATTTCCCCTCCCCTCACCTCACCCCAGTTCCAAATTTACAGCTCAGCACTCTCCCCATGTTTTTTCCACCTGCTTATCTTTTTTTCCACCTATCCACTCCACCCTCCCCCCAACCTATCACCTTCATCCCTTCCCCACTCACCTGTTGTACTCTATGCTACTTTCTCTCCACTCCCACCCTCCTCTCACTTATCTCTCTACCCTTCAGGGTCTCTGTCTGTATTCCTGATGAAGGGCTTTTGCTCGAAACGTCGATTTTACTGCTTCTCGGATGCTGCCTGAACTGCTGTGCATTTCCAGCACCACTCTAATCTAGACTCTGGTTTCCAGCAACTGCAGTCATTGTTTTTACCCACAATGTCAGGTCATCTCATTTGTTCAATGTTGGCAAAACAATAAATTCAAACTCAATTTGGTTTAACATCCTGGAACATAATTTAAACTGATTGTTAAATTCGCATTGTTGTCAAAACAGCAACCAAAACTGAGGTATCCACTTCACAGCCAGATATTACATTTTTTCAATTTTCCAGTACACCCAGGGACTGCCATCCCGTCATTTACACAGTTACTTGTAATCTCTCAGTTCAGAACAGCACTCACTCTCTCAAAAGATACAGTACACACTGTGGGGTGGCACAGTGGAACAGTTGTGAGCACTGCTGCCTCACAGCGCCAGGCAATTGTCTGTGTGGAGTTTGCACATTCTCCCCGTGTCTTCGTGGGTTTGCTCCAGTTTCCTCCCACAGTCCAAAGATGTGCAGGTTAGGTGAATTGGCCATGCTAAATTGCCTATAGTGTTAGATGTAGGGGAATGGGTCTGGGTGGGTTGCTCTTTGGAGGGTCAGTGTGGACTTGTTGGGCTGAAGGGCCTGTTTCCACACTGTAAGTAATCAAATTAAGTACACACCTTCAACTTCATAATAGTAGTGATTGTCATGCCTTCGGCTATGAAGATTTTATGTTCTGGAATTTTGCAACTATTCCTCCTTTTTTTGAGATTCTACTACAAGTGGAAATGTTTTTTACAATTTCTACCTTGTCAAGCTCCATCAGAACCTTGTATGTTTCAATGAGATTGCATCTCATTCTTTTAAACTATAATGAATAAGGGCCTAACTTTTTTAGCCATTCTTGACAATCAACCCGTTCACCCTAAGGATCATCTTGGTGATTCTCTTTTGAATTGCCACCAATGTCAGTCCATCCTTTCTTTAATACAAGCACCAAGACTGTTCACAGTTTATAACTGGTGCAGCCTTATTAACATCCTGTAATGTTGTAACAAGTCGTCATTATTTTAAAATTACAACCCATCAGTAATAAAGGACAAAATTATATTTACCTTCTTAAGTGATACGAGCTAGTGAGGGTAGGAATAGGAGGATAGAATAGATGAATGCATGGCTGAAAAGCTGGTGTATGGGAGAAGGATTCACATTTTTGGATCACTGGAATCTCTTTTGGGGTAGAAGTGACCTGTACTAGAAGGATGGATTGCACCTAAATTGGAAGGGGACTAATATACTGGCAGGGAAATTTGCTAGAACTGCTTGGGAGGATTTAAACTAGTAAGGTGGAAGGGTGGGACCCAGGGAGACAGTGAGGAAAGAGTTTGATCTGAGACGGGTACAGCTGAGAACAGAAGTGAGTCAAACAGTCAGGGCAGGCAGGGAAAGGTAGGAATAATAAATTAAACTGCATTTATTTCAATGCAAGGGGCCTAACAGGGAAGGAAGATGAACTCAGGGCATGGTTAGGAACATGGGACTGGGATATCATAGCAATTACAGAAACATGGCTCAGGGATGGGCAGGACTCGCAGCTTAATGTTCCAGGATACAAATGCTACAGGAAGGATAGAAAGGGAGGCAAGAGAGGAGGGGGAGTGCCATTTTTGATAAGGGATAGCATTACAGCTGTGCTGAGGGAGGATATTCCCGGAATACATCCGGAAAGTTATTTGGGTGGAACTGAGAAATAAGAAAGGGATGATCACCTTATTGGGATTGTATTATAGACCCCCCAACAGTCAGAGGGAAATTGAGAAACAAACTTGTAGGGAGATCACAGCTATCTGTAAGAGTAATAGGGTGGTTATGGTAGGGGATTTTTACTTTCCAAACATAGACTGGGACTGCCATAGCATTAAAGATTTAGATGGAGAGGAATTTCTTAAGTGCATACAAGATAATTTTCAGATTCAGTATATTCACTAGAGAAGGTGCAAAACTTGACCTACTCTTGGGAAATAAGGCAGGGCAAATGACTGAGGTGTCAGTGGGGGAGCACTTTGGGGCCAGCGACCACAATTCTATTAGTTTTAAAATAGTGATGGAAAAGGATAGACCAGATCTAAAAGTTGAAGTTCTAAATTGGAGAAAGGCCAATTTTGACGGTATTAGGCAAGAATTTTTGAAAGCTGATTGGAGGCAGATGTTCGCAGGTAAAGGGACGTTGGAAAATGGGAAGCCTTCAGAAATGAGATAACAAGATTCCAGAGAAAGTATATTCCTGTCAGGGTGAAAAGGAAGGCTGGTAGGTATAGGGAATGCTGGATGACTAAAGAAATTGAGGGTTTGATTAAGAAAAAGAAGGAAGCATATGTCAGGTATAGACAGGATAGATCGAGTGAATCCTTAGAAGAGTATAAAGGAAGTAGGAGTATACTTAAGAGGGAAATCAGGAGGGCAAAAAGGGGACATGAGGTAGCTTGGGCAAATAGAATTAAGGAGAATCCAAAAGGTTTTTACAAATATATTAAGGACAAAACGGTAACTAGGGAGAGAATAGGGCCCCTCAAAGATCAGCAAGGTGGCCTTTGTGTGGAGCCACAGAAAATGGGGGAGATAATAAATGAATATTTTGCATAAATATTTACTGAGGAAAAGGATATGGAAGATATAGACTGTAGGGAAATAGATGGTGACATCTTACAAAATGTCCAGATTACAGAGGAGGAAGTGCTGGATGTCTTGAAACGGTTAAAAGTGGATAAATCCCCAGGACCTGATCAGGTGTACCCGAGAACTCTGTGGGAAGCTAAAGAAGTGATTGCTGGGCCTCTTGCTGAGATATTTGTATCATCAATAGTGACAGGTGAGGTGCCGGAAAACTGGAGGTTGGTAAACGTGGTGCCACTGTTTAAGAAGGGCGGTAAAGACATGCCAGGGAAGTATAGCCAGGGAGCCTGACCTCGGTGGTGGGCAAGTTGTTGGAGGGAATCCTGGGAGACAGGATGTACATGTATTTGGAAAGGCAAGGATGGATTAGGGATAGTCAACATGGCTTTGGGTATGGGCAATCATGTCTCACAAACTTGATTGAGTTTTTTGAAGAAGTAGCAAAGAGAATTGATGAGAGTAGAGCAGTAGATGTGATCTATATGGACTTCAGTAAGGCATTCGACAAGGTATCCCATGGGAGACTTGTTAGCAAATTTAGATCTTATAGAATACAGGGAGAACTAGCCATTTGGATACAGAACTGGCTCAAAGGTAGAAGACAGAGGGTGGTGGTGGAGGGTTGTTTTTCAGACTGGAGGCCTGTGACTAGTGCAGTGCCACAAGGATCGGCGCTGGGTCCTTTACTTTTTGTCATTTATATAAATGATTTGGATGCAAGCATATGAGATACAGTTAGTAAGTTTAGAGGTGTAGTGAACAGCGAAGAGGGTTACCTCAGATTACAACAGGATCTGGACCAGGTGGGCCAATGGGATGAGAAGTGGCAGATGGAGTTTAATTCAGATAAATGCGATGTACTGCATTTTGGGAAAGCAAATCTTAGCAGGACTTATACACTTAATGGTAAGGTCCTAGGGACTGTTTCTGAACAAAGAGACCTTGGAGTGCAGGTTCATAGTTCCTTGAAAGTGGAGTCGCAGGTAGATAGGATAGTGAAGAAGGTGTTTGGTATGCTTTACTTTATTGGTCAGAGTATTGAGTACAGGAGTTGGGAGGTCATGTTGCGGCTGTACAGGACATTGGTTAGGCCACTGTTGGAATATTGCATGCAATTCTGGTCTCCTTCCTATCGGAAAGATGTTGTGAAACTTGAAAGGGTTCAGAAAGGATTTGCAAGGATGTTGCCAGGTTGGAGGATTTGAGCTATAGGGAGAGGATGAACAGGCTGGGGCTGTTTTCCCTGGAAAGTCAGAGGCTGAGGGGTGACCTTATAGAGGTTTACAAAATTGAGGGGCATGGATAGAATAAATAGGCAAAGTCTTTTCCCTGGGGTTGGGGAGTCCAGAACGAGAGGGCACAATGAGAGGGTAAAGATATAAAATAGACCTAAGGGGCAACCTTTTCACGCAGAGGGTGGTACGTGTATGGAATGAGCTGCCAGAGGAAGTGGTAGAGGTTGGTACAATATTTAAGAGGCATTTGGATGGGTATACGAATAGGAAGGGTTTGGAGGGATATAGGCCGGGTGCTGGCAGGTGGGACTAGATTGGGTTGGGATATCTGGTCGGCATGGACAGGTTGGACCAAAGGGTTTGTTTCTATGCTGTACATCTCTGTGACACTATGAATCTAAATACTTGCTGTCACCTGCGTGCTAACTTTGTGTTTCACATGCAAAAACACAGATTTTGTTTTATTCATTCATGGGGATGTGGATGTCCATTTGGTAACTGGAAAAGATGCCAAAGATCTCTTTCAATTAGAGATCAAATTCTAACACAAAAATGCCCATTCACAATTTGCAACCATATTTTAAATGAAGTTCAACATTTCAAGTGTAATTTCTGCATCTATGTGTATTTAGTTTGCAGCTTTAACCTGGTTTTCCCTTGTATATGTTTTCAGAGGCAGTTGTTGAGCAGTCTGCCATTCAGTTGTCCTCAGGAATATCTTTTACCTCTTTACTTACCTTAACCATTACTACTCTCCTTGGCTTTACATCAACAACTATTTTGTCGTTTAATCTCCCACTGTAACATAGATTTTTCTTCTGTTCTTTTTCCACCTTCTCTCTTTGACTTGCTGAAAGCCTACTAAATTTCATACTTGTGATGAAAGGTTATTAACCTGTAAAGTTGACTGTTACTCTTTCAATAAATGTTTATTTTCAGTACTTTTGTTTTTATTTCCAGCATCTGCAGAATTTTGTTTTTGCTTCTATTTTAATATCAGTCCCATTTTTGACCACGAGATGACTCAAATGATTTGACAACTGACAGATCCACAAGGGATATTGAGGACTTAGCTTTGTGCCATGTTTACTAACAACTTAGTTGAAACAATAGTGTGGAATATTCAAATTTGTAGATCATACGAAGTTTTGGGTGAGGGAGGATGTTGGTTTGAATTAGGTAATAAAGACTCAAGCAGGAATTTGTAAAGACACTGACAGATTCAATGAATGGACAAAACTCTCTCAGTTAAGTTCAATGTAGACTTGTGTAAATTTGCTACTTTTGATCAAATTCGTGTATTTTACGGCATTGAAGTGTAGAACTAGAGGAGAAAAGAGACTGAGGAAATGAAGGAGAAATAAAAATTGAATGTTTGTAGACCGGTACCAAAAGTAATCAAAGGGCGGACAGAACATTGACTTATGTGTCAAGCAGGTTAGAGTATCTAATCAATTTCTTGTTTCAAATGTACAACCCCAATCAGACCCATCTGGAGTTCTGGATGCCAGGAATTTTTTATTTTTACTGGTACTGGGTGTGGTGCAGTGCTGATTCACCACAGTGACATTGGAATTCAAAATAATAAATTATGCAGATAGATTGCACAATCTTGGTTTGTATTCTTGAGAAGAGGAGATTAAGATGTAATTCAATTGATTTGGAGTAATTGTGGGTTAACTGAATCAATCATTCTACAAAGTGATAGCGCTCTTCAATTAACATTACTTACTATACTGGCAGTATTAAATCTTATTGTGCTGTCTTCTGCTGCTCTGCAACTAACTATTCTTTGTAAATTTGGGCACTTGTAACTGCACTTCTCTGATTGATCACTTGTTAGTCCAAATCCATACTGACTTCAAATGAAGTTTTGAATGTTTTACGACCTCTTATATACAGGTAAAAGCTTTCTCTGAACTTAACATTTTATACATTGCCTTCCTCACAAATATTCTTTAGAGCTGTGAAACAATCATGATGCTTATTCATCAATATCTTTGGTTTACATTATTTTTCTACACCATATAGAGATAGATAGAAACAATAAACAGACAGTCCTGTCACAAAGTGCATTGGCTTCCTAAATAGCTTGGCTTCTGGACATCTTATTGCATTCAGTTCTAGGTTGAATGCATTCTGTCCAATTTCGTTCTGATTTAGGAGCTTTAAACCTTCCCTCCCCAGCACAGGCATGGCTGATTTCTGATTCTTTGGTCAGGAACACAGATCCTCTTCTTCAATCAAACTATTTGAGATCAACTAACTCAATACTGGTTTGGGATATATGGAACATCTTAGACCCTGCAGCTGAACTGGAGTAGTCTTGTGGCACAATCTCTAAGCAAGAAGCTCTGATTGCAAATCCCAATCACGGACTCAATGGCAAGGAAGGTGTGCTCATAACACAACTGCATAGATTGAACATTCACATACAAATCCTTCCACTACATGTTAATAGCAGGCAATATATGTGACCAAGATTCCTGGTGAGCTATGCAATATAAAAACATTGGAGCCTCTACCATCATTATCCATAGCTCCAGAAATGAGGTAAGAGGGAAAGCCCTTTACATCAAGGCCGCAATTGAGAGAGTGGGGTGTCAAGGGGTAAAGCTCTCTATTGGTTAGAATCATGGCTGGCACTTGGGAGATGGAGGAGTTTGTCAGTAATCTCAGTTCCAGAACATCTCTGCAGCAGTTCTTCATGGAGGTGTTCAAGGCCCAACCAACTTCAGCTGCTTCATCAATGACCATCCCTCATAAGGTCAGAAGTGGGGATGTTCGCTAATGATTGCACAATGTTCAACACCAGTTGTGACTCCAAAAATACTGAGGCAGTCCATGTTCAAATGCAACAAGATATGGACAATATGCAGGCTTGGGGTGACAAGTGGAAAGTAATATTTGAGCCAAACAAAAGCTAGACAATGACAGTCTCCAATAAGATTAAAGTGAATGAATCATCGCCCAATCTTGGCTTGTATGCTTGACATTCATTTGATTTATAATACAGCAGTACAGTGGCTCAGTGGTTAGCACTACTGCCTCACAGTGCCAGGGAGCTGATTCAATTCCCGCCTTGGGCGAGTGTCTTTGTGGAGTTTGCACAGTCCCCCCGTATCTGTGTGGGTTTCCTCCAGGTGCTCTGGTTTCCTCCCACAATTCAAAGATGTGCAGGTCAGGTGAATTGGCCATGCTAAATTGCCCACAGTGTCAGGTGCATTAGCCATGGATAAATATAGGGTAGGGGAATGGGTCTGGGTGACTTACTCTTTGGAGGGTTGGTGTGGACTTGTTGGACTGAAAGGCCTGTTTCCATACTGTAGGGAGTCTAATCTGCAGAGCAAGTGTATCTTGTGATGCAGTGACAATGTCCTACCCCTGGGCAGAATACTTCATCTCAAGTCCTATCTGCCACACAGGAGCATAACCACATCTCTGCATAGGTTGATTAAAAACAATGAAAAACATGACAAGGTTTCCGGTGGGTGAATGCCTTTAAACAAGGATAAGGATGTGGTAATGGTTGTGTCATGGTATTGTCTCTGAGCTTGTAATCTAAAGTCCCAAGCCTGGTTCACTAGATCCAGTAGAAGGTAAAATTAGAATTTAATTAACAAACCTACTCTAATGTGACCATGAAATCATTGTTGCTTGTTGTAAAAGCCCATTAGGTTCACTAATACCCTTTAAGTACAGATAATCTGCTGTCCTTACTTGGTGCAACCTATGTTTAACAGCAGAGCCACAGCAACATGGTTCACTCTCCAAAATGCCCTCAACATAATGCCCTCCAAAATGACAGCAATCCACATTGCTGCATCAAAACAGACACAAAGTCAAAAACGATGAAACCAAACAGACCGCTGGACATCAACAATGGCAAACCCAGCCTGCCAATCTTGCAAAATCCATGGTTTGTGTAAAGATTTGTAGCTCAGGTGCCAGTTGCTATAGCTGTGGGTACGTTCACCGAGCTGGGTAGTTGATTTACAGATGTTTTGCCCCTGCCTATGTGACATCTGCAATGCTTTGGAGCCTCCTGTGAAGCGCTGCTGTACTGTGTCTTGTGGAATTTATTTGGTTCCATTCCTTCTCCTTCCGGTTCTGGATGTTCATTGTCATAGCCGGTATATTGGGTCTAGATCTGTGTTTGCCAATGGAGTATGAGTGCTACGCTTCTAGAAATTCTCTGACTGTCCTCTGTTTAGCTTGTCCTATGGTCATTGTGTTGTCCCAGTCATATTTGTGGTCCTTGTCATCTGTTTCTATGCCTACTAGGGACAACTGGCAGTGGCGTTTAGTGGCTAGTTGGTGTTAGTGGATGCAGATTGCTCATTGTCTGCCTATTTGCTTTATATTACTAATGTAATTTACAAGATTCCACACAAAGACTGCACAAAACACTACATAGGACAAACAGGCAGACAATCTGTATCCATGAACACCAACCACCCACTAAACGCCACAACCAGCTGTCCCTAGTAGCCATACAAACAGACGACAAGGACCACAAATTTAACTGAGACAATACAATTATCAGAGGACAAGCTAAACAGAGGATGGTTGGAGAATTTCTAAAAGTGTGGCACTCGGATACAGACTCCATTGACAAACACAGACTGAGACCCAATATACTGGTCACGACAATGAACAACCAGAACCGGAAGCAGCAAGAATGGAACCAAATAAATTCCACAAGACACAGTATCGCAGCACTTCACAGGAGGCTCCAAAGTACTGCAGATGTCACCTAGACTGGGGATGACATGTCTGCAAATCAACTTCCCAGCTTGGTAAACAAACTCAACTATTGTAAAATCCACTTTAGTAATATCTGTGGGTTTCTGTCAAAACTTGGATAGTTATCCCACAGACAATGAGCAACAATCCAACATAATTACTTATTTCAGAATCTTATTGAATAATGTCCCAGACATCATCACCATCTGCTAAGGGGGCATGATGGCAAACGGTTAGAAGAGTGTTTCTCTAGGAGCCCTCATCAATTGCCCTGGATCCATGATGTCTCGTGGCATCAGATCAACCATGGCAAGTAAACAGCTTGCTGACTGATCAGGCAAAAGCAGAACACCAGGAGGCAATCAGCACCCCTCCACATTCAGAACCACTCAGAGGTTAGATTGGGGGTGGCAAGGGCACAGAATACACTCGAGTGGGAGTCTTTAATGTCTATCACCAAGAGTGCTTGAATTGCACCACTCCTCTAAGCTGACTAAGTCCTAAAGGACAGCACTGCTAGAGTGGGTTGGTGGCAGGTGGTGAAGGAGACAAGGGAGACAAGAGAGAAAAAACTTACTTGGACCCTGTCTTCACCAATCTGCTTGTCTTTATTTATTGTTTTGTAGCCATCACACAAATCTTGTGGAAAGAAAGTCACGTTTTCATACTGAGGATACATTCCATGTTGTTTGGCATAAAGCGGTGATAAATGGGCCTGATGACATTACCATCACATTGGAAGAAGCAAACCTGGTTTAATGAAGAGTTCAGGCAGTTCAGGAGGGAATGCCAAGAGCAGAACAAAGCATAAATCAACAGCACTACTTGAATGCCAAACGGCAGAAACATTACACAACAGACTGAGCTATGCAATCCACAATCAATAGATCGTTTAAGGTCTGCAAATTCTAGTCATGAATGGTGAACAATCAAAACAATCAAACAATTGAAAGGAGGTGAGGCTCCACAAATAGCCCTAACTTGAATGATGGAGGACCCAACTATCAGTGCAAAAACAGTGCAAATTTACATCCATCTTCAGCCAGAAGTGCCAAAAG
The DNA here is from genome assembly GCF_004010195.1 of Chiloscyllium plagiosum. Classification (NCBI taxonomy): domain Eukaryota; kingdom Metazoa; phylum Chordata; class Chondrichthyes; order Orectolobiformes; family Hemiscylliidae; genus Chiloscyllium; species Chiloscyllium plagiosum. The sequence goes on along the minus strand of NC_057725.1, from coordinate 47,635,808 downwards.
AATAATCAATTTCTGCTTCCTCCCAATGAACCCCAGCATTCCAGATGCAAGTCTTCAACTAATTAGATTGACTCTACATGATATCAAGAAATGGTTGAAGGCACATGATATGAGCTTTGACAACAACCTAGTAATAGTAATGAAAGCTTATGCTTAAAAAATAGTCATGCCCTTACAAAGGTTATTCCAGTACAGTTCAAAACTGGCATCAATCCAGTAATAAGGAAAATTGCTCAGATATGGCCTGTCCACAAAACCGGAGACAAATCTAACAGCCAATTACTACCCTTTTAGTTTATTCTCAATCAAGTAGTAGAAGTGGTCATCAATCATAATGTCAAACAATACTTGCTTTATAATAACCTGCTTAATGTTTTCAGTTGCATTTCACTAGTGTCGTTGAGCTCATAATATCATTACAACTGTGGTCCAAACATGGACAAGAGAGTAGAACTCCAAAGGTGAGGTGAGAGTGGCTGCCTTAACATCAAGGATCCCAGCAAAATTGGAGTCAATGGAAATCAGGGAGAAAAATCTTTGCTAGTGGAAATCATACACTGCACAAAGGAAGGCTTTTGGGTAGTTGGAGGTCAATCATATCAGTTCCAGGACAACACTGCAGGAGCTCCTCAAAGCAATGTCTTAGGTCAAATCATATTCAGCTGATTCAATGACTTTCTCACTATAAGGTCAGAAATGGGGATGTTCACTATTGACTACACAAAGTTCAGCAGTATTTACAACTCCTCAATTCTTAAGGCAGCCAGTGTCCATACACAGCAAAACCTCGGCAACATCCAGCCTTGGGCTAATAAGCAGGAAGTGCTAGGCAATTGCCATCTCCAACCAGACAGAATCTAACCATTGTCCCTTGACATGCAAGGTATTTACATGACTGAATCCTGTTATCAATACCGTGGTCAACACATTGACCCAAAACTGAACTGGACCAAGTACAGAAATAGAACTGGACCATCTACAGAAATATTGAGGCTGCAAGAACAGGTCATCGACTAAAAATTCTACAGTGAACACCTCACCTCCAGACACACCAGTCCTGTCCACCATTAAGGAGGCACAAATGAACAGTGCGGTGGAACACTGACTCTGTACTGTTTCACAGTGAGTGACCCATTACCCTGCTGAATAAATAGTGACTCTTAAAAAAAAAGGGTGATGTAATATTCTCTGTTTACCTCAAAGGTTGAAACTTCAACACCACAAAACACCATCCATGGCAAAGCAGCCCACTTGATTGGCATCTATCCAACACTTTCAATATTCATGCCATTCACCCCCAACACAGTGGCAGTAGTGTTTGCCTTCTACAAGATGTACTACAATGAATTATCAAACTCATGACAGTAGCTTCAATACCATGGATCTCCATCACTTGGAAGAATAAGGACAGCAAATGCATAGGAACATCACTACCTATCAATTTCCCTCCAAGATACACAATATCTGGACAATATCACTGTTCCTTTCTTGTTACTGGGTCAAATTCCTGAAACACCCTTCCTATTAGTACTTTGGATGTACTGTGGTTCAGGAAGGCAGCTCATCGCCAACTTCTGAAGGTTAAGTGGGGATCAGTGATGAATAACAAAATTAGCAGTGAAAGCCACATCCCATGAATGACAAAAAAGGATTTTCCACAATTGCAAAAATCTTGTTAAATAAGGAAACTGTGAGGTGGTGAATAACATTTGAATCTTTTCTAAAATAAACCATCACAAATGTAAGGTTTTATCGTTATATATTAGGACTTTGGTATTAACATGTACAGATGATTGAATAAAGATCAGGAATTAGAGTAGAAATAAATAGATAATTGTCAGATTGGCAAAAAATGATCAGGAGGAATTACCAGAGAACAAGGGAAGAAAGTCAATGGAATGCTTGCTTGCTTTGTACAATCTTTTACCCTTGACCATAGAATCTCCTCAGCCTTGCTCTCTTCTATGCCCTTTTACTTTCATTGTCTTGATCACAGTTTGGGCTTTTCCCACTCAATTTATCTCTCACCACTCATACCTGCTCAGTCTCTTTGAGCCTCTACTCTATTAGCATCTAGAGTTGATTAAAAGCTTTCTTGAAAATCACTTGAAATACACTTTCAAGCCACAAAATGTCTAACCATGAGCCCCTCAGTCACCACCATGTTTCTCCATTTACTCAGGCATCCACTTTCTTTAATCCTGCCCCAAATCACCACTCCCTAATTCTGGTCTCTCACTGTGGTATAATCTCAGTCTTTCCTCCTTAAATTGGATGGACAAGGACTTGATAAATTCTTACCCATAATTGGTTTAACCAACCCAGGATCTTGCTGAATAATAGTAAATGGCACCAGAGTGCAATCTCTTTGGCTAGAAGGCATAAGGCAAGTGTATCCAAACCTCCTTGCTTAAGGAGATCAGAATTGTATACAATGTTCGAGGTGAAGTCTCTCCAATGCACTATAAAGCAGTAGCAAAACTGCTCTACCTTTACACTCCAGCCTTCCTGTAATAAAGGATAACATTCTTGTTAACATTATAATTACTAGCTGTAATTGTACACCAATCTTTTGCAATTCATGTCTTCCTGCTCCCCAGTTATGCCCTGCACATCCTTTTTTCTTTGGAAAAATGCATCAGGTCTAGCAACATCTTTCCAGAGAAAGCAGAATTCATATTTCTGGTCTAGTGACTCATCTTCTGAGAGCCTTTTTCTATTTGAATAATGTTCTGCTTTCTCTTCCTGCCAAAATTGACAACCTATAAATTTCCACAATGTAGTTCATGTGCCAAATTTTGCAGAGTACTTGTTTGCAGAGTACTTGTTTGCATCCTCTTCAAAACATCCTTTCCACCTTATGCCTTCTAGCCAAAGAGATTGCACTCTGGTGCCATTTACTATTATTCAGCAAGATCCTGGGTTGGTTCAACCAGTTATGGGTAAGAATTTATCAAGTCCTTGTCCATCCTTTTTAGCAAAGAATTTGGTTACAATATTGTTGGTCCCTTCATCAAAGCCATTGATTTTTATCATAAATTGTTGAGGCCTTAGCACTGATTCCTGAGGCACTCCACTTAGAATCATAGAATCAGGCAGCATGGAAACAGACCCTTCAGGTAGGTGGAGATACAATTAGAAGATAAGAATATGCTAGATGTGTGGAAGAGAAACCAAAGCCGTCTTTTCATTCAGGGCTTGAACCATTTTAGCAAAAAACAAAGAAAATTACAGCACAGGAACAGGCTCTTTGGCCGTCCAAGCCTGTGAACCAGATCCTCTAACTAAATCTGCTGTCTATTTTCTAAGGATCTATGTCCCTCTGCTCCGTGCCCATTCATGTATCTGTCTAGATACATCTTAAATGACGCTATCATGCTTGGCTCTAACACCTCTGCTGGCAATGTATTCTAGGCACCCACCATCCTCTGCATAAAGAACTTTCCATCTCCCTTAAACTTTTCCCCTCTCACTTTGAACTCGTGACCCCTAGTAACTGAATCCCCCACTTTGGGGGAAAAAGCTTCTTGCTGTCCACCCTGTATACATCTCTCTTGATTTTGTAGACCTCAATCAGGTCCCTCCCCTCGACCTCAGTCTTTCTAATAAAAGTAATCCTAATTTACTCAACCTCTCTTCATAGCTAGCGCCCGCCTTGCCAGGCCAGGCAACATCCTGGTGAACCTCCTCTGCACCCTCTCCAAAGCATCCACATCTTTTTGGTAATGTGGTGATCAGCACTCTTTGCAGTATTCCAAATATGGCTGAAACAAAGTCCTGTAGAACTGCAACATGACCTGCTAACTCTTGTACTCAATACCCCATAGGTTGTATTTATAAGTTGTCAATTTTGGCAGGAAGAGAAAGCAGAACATTATTTAAATAGAAGAAGGCTCTCAGAAGATGACTCACTAGACCAGAAATATGAATTCTGCTTTCTCTCAAAAGATATTGCCAGGCCTGATGCATTTTTCCAAAGTAAAAAGGGCGTGCAGGGCATAACTGGGGAGCAGGAAGTATTAGGTACCCTTATACATGAATTGCAAAAGATTGGTGTATAATTACAGCTAGTAATTATAAAGTTAACAAGAATGTTATCCTTTATTACAGGAAGGCTAGAGTGTAAAAGTAGCAGTTTTGCTACTGCTTTATAATGCATTAAAGAGACTTCACTTTGAACATTGTATGCAGTTCTGATCTCCTTAAGCAAGGAGGTTTGGATACACTTGCATTGAAACAGTTCAGAGATGGTTCACTTGGCTGATTCCCGGAGGAAAGTGTTGTTTCCTGAGATAATGTTGAGCAATCTCAGCCTATCCTCAGAGTTCAGGCAAATGACAAGTGATCTTATTGAAACATTTTCTAGGGAGCTTGACAGGATGTCTTGAGAAGATGTCTTGCCTATGCACAAGAAACAAAAAAGATTGGTGAAGGAATGACTGAAAAGGAGTGATGATCATTGAAATAACTGGACTGATTGTAAACTGAAACTGCATTAAAAATTATAAAGTAAATGATTCAATATGGGAAATATGTAAGTCAGTGAGTATTTGTTCATTAATTCGTGGCTTGTATATGCTTTTAGCTAGGCCACCATTTATTGCTCATACCTAATTGCTCTTGAGAAATTCTTGAACCACTGCAGCTTATGTGGTGTAGTAACACTCACTGTGTTATCCGGGAGGGGAGTTCCAGGATTTTGACCCAGCAGCAGCGAAAGAATGACTATATAGGTCCAAGTCAAGTTGGTGTGTGGGTTGGAATGGCAGCTGGTGATGCTCCCATGCATCTGCTGCCCTTGTGACCTCTGCTATGTCGAAGGATAAGTGCAGAAGATGCTGGTGAATCAGCCTTAGTGAATTACAGCAGTACATTGCATAAATGGAAAACATTGTTGTCAGATGTGAAGGAAAGATGGAAAGGAAAGATTAAATTGTTAATTCTCAGAGGGATGATTTTACTAAGTGCAGCTTAAGAGTGCTGAGTAATGCTTCAGTGTTTAATGCTTTTAGGCTCAACAAGAATCTCGGTGAAGAGGTTACTGGGATGTTTGGGAATGGATGGATTAGTTAAATTAGCCTTGTAATTCATTCAGAGAAATTGTGCTCTTGTTATATCTGCATGATTGATTTTATGCAGGCATTTTCTGAAGAGTTACCCTCAAAATGCTTAGCTTTATTCATTTTATTTTTGAACACTTTCAAGAGGTAGCATTGAGGGAGGTCAGTCATTCAGTGACTATTGATGAATATGACTCTCTTTTTGTTCTTTCCAAGACGGCATTGAAATAAAAATGCCTTATCGATATGCTTTGACACTAGATACATTTGATCAATTTAATTATATTAATTGGGTCTGGACATCAAAACAATATGATAATTAAAAGATAAAAAGTGTTTTAAGTACCAGGATGTGATTATACCAGTGCAAGTGGTTCAGATGATTGGATTCCATTGCACTTTCTATACTAAAAGGCTGAGTGAATGATTTGCTTTTCAGCTGGTTCATAAGATAATGTGGGTCAGAAGGCTTAGAGTTACAGTCCAGTTTTCTTTCTACACATTGTCCCTCACTGGGGAATCTAGAGCTAAGGAGTACAGTGGGTTAGTAACCTTCGGAATTTTTTTCCTCAAAAAGCAGTGGAGGCTGGGTCAATGGTTAGATTTAAGGCCACGCCAGATAGATTTGTAACTTATAAGGGAGTAAAACATAATGGGAGACAGGCAGGAAACTGGAATTAAGGCCACAAAAGATCAGCCAAGATCTTACTCAATGGTAAAGCAGATTCAATGGGAGGGATGGCCCACTGCTGCTCCTATTTTTCTTGATCTTTATCATGTCATCATGATGGGAGGTAGGGGTTGAAAGGAACAGAAGAGAGAAGTGCCATTAGAATCAGGCCTCTTGGGTATGTTGGTGCTTTGAAAAATCAAAGTTTCAGGCAAAAGCCCTTCATTAGAAACGTCGATTTTCCTGCTCCTTGGATGCTGCCTGACCTGCTGTGCTTTTGCAGCACCACTCTGCTCTAAACTCTGGTTTCCAGCATCTGAAGTCCTCACTTTTGCCCAGTTCAGGAAAGCAGTCCACCATGACTTTCTCAATGGCAATTAGGGATGTACAATAAATGCTGGCGTGACAGCAACATCCACAATACATGAATTAAATACTTGCTGATTACTCACAGTCACCATCTCAAAAAAAAATCAGCTTTTTTTAGTCCCTGCAATTTCAGTTTACAACTGGTCTAGTTATTTAACAAACACTGTTCCAATTTTAAGTAGTGCCCTCAAAAATCTATTTGGTCTCTTGGTGCAGTTAAGTATTTCCTTCTTCCCTTATTAGCTCCCTGAACCATATTCTCTCCCATCCCTTAACTAACACATCATTCTTGTTGCTTAATATTATTCTACGAGCAGAGTTGATACTTGATGGTATTTCCAGGAGTAAATGATGCAGTGGATTAACTCACTGACATTTCACCTTGTACTACAGTGAAGACTAATGAAATTAAAAATTGCTCTGCCAGCTGGAGGGGTTCAACGTGCAATGCATTTTGTATTTGGGACAGTGTCCAATTCAGTATGGAAATTCATCTTTTTTATTGTATCTTTTCAGAAATGCACTTTTTTTTCCCCAAGTAACTCAGTTCAAGGATACAAGAATAAAAAGAGATCAATCTGCTATTTTTGAACCAAATATTACAAGCCGCCATCTTTTATGAAGCAAAACAGAAACAAACAAACTTAGAGATTAATGAACTAACACCTTTACACAGTTGGACACCGCACCATTCTTATGAATACTAATTCTGTACCAGTAACTCTATAAGGAAAGGATTTTGTTAGTGGGATTGTCAAGGTTCAGGTACATAGGCATGCATTTTTTTTTTACCTATTGTGGAATCTCTTTTGGGGTAGAAGTGACCTGTACAAGAAGGACAGATTGCACCTAAATTGGAAGGGGACTAATATTCTGGCAGGGAAATTTGCTAGAACTGCTTGGGAGGATTTAAACTAGTAAGGTGGGGGGGTGGGACCCAGGGAGATAGTGAGGAAAGAGATCAATCTGAGAC
>NC_057725.1:47605544-47627936 GCF_004010195.1 Chiloscyllium plagiosum | reverse complement strand
ACCATAATTCTATTCGTTTTAAAATAGTGATGGAAAAGGATAGACCAGATCTAAAAGTTGAAGTTCTAAATTGGAGAAAGGGCAATTTTGACGGTTTTAGGCAAGAACTTTCAAAAGCTGATTGGAGGCAGATGTTCGCAGGTAAAGGGATGGCTGGAAAATGGGAAGCCTTCAGAAATGAGATAACAAGAATCCAGAGAAAGTATATTCCTGTCAGGGTGAAAGGGAAGGCTGGTAGGTATAGGGAATGCTGGATGACTAAAGAAATTGAGGGTTTGATTAAGAAAAAGAAGGAAGCATATGTCAAGTATAGACAGGATAGATCGAGTGAATCCTTAGAAGAATATAAAGGAAGTAGGAGTATACTTAAGAGGGAAATCAGGAGGGCAAAAAGGGAACATGAGGTAGCTTGGGCAAATAGAATTATGGAGAATCCAAAAGGTTTTTACAAATATATTAAGGATAAAACGGTAACTAGGGAGAGAATAGGGCCCCTCAAAGATCAGCAAGGCGGCCTTTGTGTGGAGCCACAGAAAATGGGGGAGATACTAAATGAATATTTTGCATCAGTATTTACTGTGGAAAAGGATATGGAAGATATAGACTGTATGGAAATAGATTGTGATATCTTGCAAAATGTCCAGATTACAGAGGAGGAAGTGCTGGATGTCTTGAAACGGTTAAAAGTGGATAAATCCCCAGGACCTGATCAGATGTACCCGAAAACTCTGTGGGAAGCTAAAGAAGTGATTGCTGGGCCTCTTGCTGAGAGATTTGTATCATCAATAGTCACAGGTGAGGTGCCGGAAAACTGGAGGTTGGTAAATGTGGTGCCACTGTTTAAGAAGGGCAGTAAAGACAAGCCAGGGAACTATAGACTGGTGAGCCTGACCTCGGCGGTGGGCAAGTTGTTGGAGGGAATCCTGAGGGACAGGATGTACATGTATTTGGAAAGGCAAGGACTGATTCGGGATAGTCAACATGACTTTGTGCCTGGGAAATCATGTCTCACAAACTTGATTGAGTTTTTTGAAGAAGTAATAAAGGAGATTGACGAGAGCAGAGCAGTAGATGTGATCTATATGGACTTCAGTAAGGCGTTCGACAAGGTTCCCCATGGGAGACTGATAAGCAAGGTTAGATCTCATGGAATACAGGGAGAACTAGCCATTTGGATACAGAACTGGCTCAAAGGTAGAAGACAGAGGGTGTGGTGGAGGGTTGTTTTTCAGACTGGAGGCCTGTGACCAGTGGAGTGCGACATGGATCGGTGCTGGGTCCTCTACTTTTTGTCATTTACATAAATGATATGGATGCGAGCATAAGAGGTACAGTTAGTAAGTTTGCAGATGACACCAAAATTGGAGATGTAGTGGACAGCGAAGAGGGTTACCTCAGATTACAACAGGTCTGGACCAGCTGGGCCAATGGGATGAGAAATGGCAGATGGAGTTTAATTCAGATAAATGCGAGGTACTGCATTTTGGGAAAGCAAATCTTAGCAGGACTTATTCACTCAATGGTAACACCCTAGGGAGTGTTGCTGAACAAAGAGACCTTGGAGTACAGGTTCATAGCTCCTTGAAAGTGGAGTCGCAGGTAGATAGGATAGTGAAGAAGGCGTTTAGTCGGCTTTCCTTTTTTGGTCAGCGTATTGAGTACAACATTTGGGAGGTCATGTTGCGGCTGTACAGGACATTGGTTAGGCCACTGTTAGAATATTGCATACAATTCTGGTCTCCTTCCTATTGGAAAGATGTTGTGAAACTTGAAAGGGTTCAAAAAAGATTTACAAGGATGTTGCCAGGGTTGGAGGATTTGAGCTATAGAAAGAGGTTGAACAGGCTGGGGCTGTTTTCCCTGGAGTGTTGGAGGCTGAGGGGTGACCCTATAGAGGTTTACAAAATTTTGAGGGTCATGGAGAGGATAAATAGACAAAGTCTTTTCCCTGGGGTCGGGGAGTCCAGAACTAGAGGCATAGGTTTAGGGTGAGAGGGGAAAGACATAAAAGAGACCTAAGGGACAACGGTTTCTTGCAGAGGGTGGTACATGTATGGAATGAGCTGCCAGAGGAAGTGGTGAAGGTTGGTACAATTGCAACTTTTAAGAGCCATTTGGATGGGTATATGAATAGGAAGGGTTTGGTGGTATATGGGCCGGGTGCTGGCAGATGGGACTAGATTGGGTTGGGATATCTGGTCAGCATGGATGGGTTGGATAGAAGGGTCTGTTTCCATGCTGTACATCTCTATGACTCTATGACTAAATGCTGTTGAATTCCTGGTGAGCTGCCTGTTTGAATGTGTCATGATACTATGGCTTTAAGAGATGTATTTTGTCCCTTTTCAACAAAAAACAGAAGAGACATTGAGACAGAGGAGATGAGTGGTCTGTACCGAACAAATGAAGTATAAGCTTGAGATGCCTTGGAGATTTATTTTGTCAAACATTGGAACATCAGAGTCAGCATGAATGGGTGTGTCAAGCTCCCACAGAACCAGGATTTTAGTTTAGCTTTCTTTAGCTGTTGGGGTTTGGAAGCTGCTTTACATTCCTTCCTGCTACAGCATAACACTTGACTTCTCTCTCTCTCTCTCTCCCTCCCTCTGCCAGAATTTTCTCTTAATGTTCTTTCCTTCTTGACTAGAGAAACATTGCCTGAGAGACAATCAATTTTTCAGAATTGGCTTTGCCAGGGCTGTGTTTATGGGATGTTAGTATTTTGGAATAGCTAATCAGTAGTAGTTAACATATATATTATTTTGTTAAGTATTTCAATAAAGTCACAGTTAAGCTAATTCTTCTACTTTTATTTTGTCTGTATTTTAACTGTAATATAAGAATAAGGTGTGTTTTGCTTCAAGCCTGGTAGTTTGACAAATCAAACTGCATCCAGAACGCCTTACACTTGCCTGTAAAAATAAGAAAACGTTAGGGTCTAGGCCATCTTCTTAATATATTTTGAGGGGATACAAACTGCTGCAAGTCTATTGGAGATAGTTACATTAACAATACTCTGAGGATAGGAGATCCACATTTTTGACCTAGTGGCAACAAAGGAATGGTGATACATTTCCAAGTCAGGACTATGTGTGGCCTGGGGGAGGAAGGCAAAGAAGAGATCTTGAAAGGTGGTGCTGTTCCCATGTGCCTCCTTGAAGGGTTAGAAGTCCACAGGTTTGGATGGCACTGTACAAAGAGCCTGAGAGATGTTGCATCCGCACATTTTGCAGATGGGGTGATGATACTATAACTTTGAGAGATGTGGTCTGTCCCAGTTCTTTTGCAGAGGGTGTTGTCACAGTGGTGTCAAAATGTTTCTTCAGACAGGCAGTTGATAAACAGCTTTGACTTCTTTATGAGTGTGTTTTTTAAAAAATACACAAAATCATGAATGGGCATGGTCAGGCTCATGGTCACACAAGACTTTAGCTTTGCTTTCCATTAGTTTATAGTTTTTGCTGGCCACCACAGCTGAATGCTTGAATTCTCTGCAGATAGAGTGAAGTCTTGAACAGAGAGAGACTTTCTCTTAAAAATCAAGAGGGGCAGATTGTTCTCACCAAAAGAAACAATAACTGTGTTATTGAATTGCCTTTGCTAAGAGTGTGTTTATGGGATGCTGCCTATATTGGAACAGTTGATGATTAGTGGTTAAGTAATATACTATCTTGTTAAGTATCTCAACAGGGTAAAGTTCAGCCAATTCTTCTTCTTTGTCATATTTTATGTTGTAAGACTAAAGTGTGTTTTGATTAAGGCTTAGTTGTGGACCAAGCAAACCATATTTGGAACACACTGCCGTACACTTGCCTTTAAAAAAAATATCATTTCGGATCTAGGCTATTTCCATAATATACTTTCAGGGGGTCTGGTCTTGTCTGGTCCATGACAATGTTACACACAGCTGCGTCTGTGCCTCAGTGAGTTGTATGTGGTGGATGAGATGTCAATCAAGTGGGTTGTTTTGTCCTGGATGCTTTGAGCTTCTTGAGGCATTGTGAGAGTTGCATTCATCCAAGCAAGTGGGGGTATTCCATCACATACCTGACTTGTGCCTTGCAGATGGTGCACAGCCTTTGAGGAGTTATATGACTAGTTTTTTTTTTCTCCAGAATTCATAATCTTTGTCTTGCTGTTGTGGCCACAGTATTTATACAGGTAATCAAAGTTCAGTTTCACGATGATGGGAAATCCCACTTTATTGATATTAGGCAATTCAGAAATGGTAATGTCATTGTGTCATAGTGAGATAACTGGATACTCTTGTTGGAAATGGCCATTATCTGTCACTTACGTTATGTGAATGTTATTTTCCACTTCTTAGCTCAAGCCTAGATGTTGTTCAAGTCTTGAATATTTGGATACGGACTGTTATAGAAACTGGGTTGCGGTGAAAAGAGCTCAGCAGATTGCAATCATAAATGAACATCCCCACTTCTGGCCTTATGATGGAGGGAAGGTCGCTGAAGACATATCTGAAGGTGTTTGGGACCTAGGACATTACTGTGAAGAACTCCTAAAGCAATGTCCTGGGACAGAGATTATTGACCTTCAACAAGCACAACCGTCTTCCTCTGTGTAGGCTCCACTGATTCAAAAAGGCAGCTTACCACCACATTCTCAAAGTCAACTACGAATGGGGAATAAATGCTGGCTAGCCAGCGATGCCCAGGTACCACGAGTGAATATTTTAACAGGTGTTAGGTCTGATGCCCCGATCCCAGTTTACTCCAATTTTTGCTAGGATTTCTCAAGTCCATACTCAATCAAATGACATATTGATATCAGAAGAAAACTAATGGAAACTCCTTACATCCACAGATGTACAGTTAAAAACCAAAATCTGGAAGCTTTTATTAGTGATATGCTACTTTCTTCCAAACCATTCTGTTCCAATCTTTACAAATGACATCTACATAGAAATCACAACAGTGTTGTGAACCTAGGTTAATTACCCACCATGCTCATGGCAAACAATAATGAAAAAATGTTAGGGTTTTGAGTAACTCCATTTTTAACAATTTAGAAAATTTTAGCTTTTCTAAAATAGTAGTTTCTAAATGTGCATTCTCATTACCCAGGGAAAAAAGTATTGTTACAGATCTTTAAAAGAATAATCAGGAAGCATATCCTTTCCCGTCTTCATACTGTGCTATGGAATCTTTCACATCTTGAACAGTGGCATGGTTGCAAAAGATCAAAGAGAACTGTGTTAAGGACCTTATTCAGGAAACCATCTCCAATAGTGTCAAAGGGGCTCAACATTAAACCGGAGAAGTGTCAACTTAGGTAGTGTGCTCAAGTTTCTGTAGTTGTCTGAACCCATCACCTGCTGACTTAGGAGGTCAGAGTGCAACCACAAGTCAGATACATTTTTACCTCTCACTGTGAATAACTGTTGATTCAGGTCACCTACCAAAGGTGTTTTCCAATCAATGCTGCAACAGCTAAATTAGGAACATTCTTGTCTTGGGTTTGAAAGTTGAAGGTTAAAGGCTCATACATGAACCTGAGCACATGTTCAGGACATAGCAAGAATTCAAGCTGGATTTCTAGAATTAACAGAGAGCAGCAGTTCCTTCTGGCAGTATTTTAAACTGACAATCAGTCGCCACGTTTTCTCGATAATGTGAATGATTGGTGTCTTTAACTGCATTATAAAATTAACTTAAAAAAAGACCAGCTTCATTTGTTAAAAATGACTACATAGGGTTTTGCAAGGTTTGTGAAGGTTTGTAGCTTAGGTTGAGGTTTAGGGTGTAGGTTTGCTCGCTGAGATGTAGGTTTGATATCCAGACGTTTCATTACCTGGCTAGGTAACATCATCAGTGGCGACCACCAAGTGAAGCGAAGCTGTTGTCTCCTGCTTCCTATTTATATCTTTCTCCTGGATGGGATTCCTGGGGTTTGTGGTGATGTAATTTCCTATTCGTTTTCTGAGGGGTTGATAGATGGTATCTAGATCTATTACAGAGCAAATCACCCATCTAGGACTAGTAACACATATGGAACAGACAGTTCCAATAGATCCTAGGTGACAACATTCAATTCTGCCATCAGGGCTTATTAGAAGAGGAGCTCAAAGGTTACAAACAGCTGGAGAAAGAGATAGAGAGAAACAAGGGTAAACCTCATTTCAGGGATGTGACAGTTAGCTGTACTGCTGGGAAGGCACGTGAACTGCATAGATTCTGTGTAGCAGACTCAGCATTTGGATGGTTTTGTGTTATTAGAGGTTCTATGAATAAGTAGGCAGCTTTGTATTGGAGCCAGGATTCAAAACAAGTCCTGGGGAGCTGGGAAAGTGAGAAGTTTGCTGGTTCTGTGTTGGGAAAACTATGAAGAACTCTTACAATACCTGCTAGCATTAATACTCAAGTTAGCTGAGACAATCGGAGCCAAAAGGGTATCAAACAGTATTTGTTGATGCAACTGTGAATAATTGCAAATCTCTTTCGAAGCTTAATGAGTTTTAATAACCCATATATTGAGGAATTGCTGAGAATTTTGATCACAGTTGCTATTTGAGATGTGACTATTCAATGACAGGTTAGCGTTACTGATTGGGTTAATTCTGGCATTAGAAATTAACTGTAGACGTGCAATAGATTCTATTACCATTCTAATTTTGTTCAGTAAAGTTAATTGCTGTTTGTTCAAAATTGTGAAATCCCACGGCTTGATTCGCTTAGTAAGTTCCCTGGATCTCATACTTAGTCTACTTTAAAAATAAACTTAATTGTCCCTAACCAGATTAGAAGTTTTCTGATTTGTAAGTTCCTGCTCCTTTGCAAATTGTGTTTTTGAGAAGCTGCATATAAGCAATCACATACTTTTTCTTTTCCCTATACTGAAATCAACATGTCATAAAATTTCTGGTAATAACCAATTTTTCTCTTGGGCTTCACCAGGCATTATTCTTGCTCAAAGCTTTTGAGACAAGAGAATTCTTCATCTCCCTCTTAAAATCTGCAGGATTCAAAGCCAAGCCATTGGTGCCACCATATCATATAAAACAAACGTAACCAACTGGATCTTTCAAATTTTCACTCTGATATGTTACATCATGTTGCAGTGACCTGTACTAGCTTCTACATTTTACCAACATGACAGGAATTTCATTAATTTCCATTCTATCAGCCACATTAAACATAAATGAACTGCCTTGCACATGGAGAGTATGTTCTACTAAACCATTTAGGTTTAGTTCATGGAGCAAAGCCACAGCACAAAGCTCTATAGATAGGCATAAAGCATAAACTAATAAGTTTCTTGCAACAAGGACTCCTAAACAGAACTGACAATTTTCATACAGGAATATTACTCAAACGCCCTTTTGCATTATTAGAATGGGCCAGACATGGTAACTGAAATTAATTCTTCAGTGTTATCAAAAGGAATTTTACACAGTTCTTCACTTGCTACTCCAAGTTAAATATGTCAAACTACCAGCGTGATATTGAAGGTTTTGCCTAATCAGCTCCTACATTGCATCTTAAGAATGCAACATGACAGGCATAGGTTTAACTAGCTGTTGTAGAAGGACAATTCACATTGGAGCATCATATCTGGACTTTAGGCCACATTGATCACACTTAGCAAAATTGATTAGACAGTCATTCAAAAATGAGTTCTCTTGGAATACAGTAATGAGTAGGCTGTTGTGTTGGGGAAGGAGATAAGGTCAGAAAACCACAAAGAACATTCACATCTGTTCCACCCTTTTGCAGGAGAAAGAAAGGTTCAAATTGGATAACTGAAAATAAACGGGACCACTGATGAATAAATTGAATGCCAAAAGCATTTTTTAAGTAGCAATTTCTCATCAGTTTTCCCTTCACCCCTTATTCCAAAAGGGAATACATTTTAAAGGCAGGTACATGGCAGAGAACATAAGCACAGCACTTGTCTATCTCATCAGCTGTGTGCATTTGACATTTCTATAATTAAGACCCCAGGTCATCAAAAAATTTCAAAATGGATTGACATAAATATATGCAATAACTGCTAAACATTCCAAACATCTTCCCACCAAAATTGGAAAGTTCTTGTAAATGTAACTCCTATAGACAAACAAAATTCAACTGTATCGGATGCTTGTAGTGCATGTTTATAACAAATTTCCCTGTGTGAGACAGACTGTGTTTAAAGCTAAAACATTTCTGAGCACGGGGGAAAAAAAATCTTGAATGATTTGATCATTCTGACAGCCATGACAAATTATATTTGCCCCAAAGGCAGCCATGTTTATTTAATTGAAATTATTAGCAGATTTGTTTGCAGCCCAGCAGAAGAATGCTTACAGTCATCTGTGCAGCACAATTACATCTTGCACAAATCAACTCTAATTTGTTTTTGGTTTGAGTGGACTTGTCAGGCCAATCAAAAACAAATTTTAAGTGCACACTGCCTTGCATCTCACAATCTCCAAAATACAATCAAGCACACTACAATTCTGATGTGAACTTTGGATGTGAAATGAATATAGAACAAAATCTTGTGACCAGGTGATTTACGGTTACTCCATGAGGGTTCAACAGATGTGCCTGTCCACTGGAAATCGCTAAAATTACTGAATGCTTAAAAGTGATTTACTTAATAGAAAGTTAAGTATGACACATTCCAGATATATTTATTGTCCTTATAATTCATTATATAATTTAGCTATCCTATCAATCTCAATGCATTTCCATTGACCATTGTTCAAATCAAATCTTCCAAACAGTGACCAACATAATGAAAACATTTAAAGGTCCTAAGTGAAATTTCAAGGAAGAGTGAACAGATTTTATAGATATACTTGGTTTTGTTAAATCTATAGTAGTCAACGGCTGCACAAAGGAAGTCATTCCTGTCCAACACGTGTGCTAGCTCTTTGCAAGACCTCTCTACCAAATTACCCTCTCCAACTCTTTTCCTAACCCTGCAAATCTTGGTTTACAAAGCTTTTCTCTATTTCTGTATTGAAAATTACTTCCTCTATCATCTTTGCAAGCAGCGTATTCCAAATCATAAGAACTCAGCAGTGTAAACATTTCTCAACACCATGCTAGTTCTTTTGCAAACTGTCTTATTCACAAACAAGCAGTGGCAGATCCACTATCCACATTACAATTATTAATATTTCTCCTTAGTAATCAGTGGAAAGCTATATGACTTGGTATAAGTTTTGTTTGCAAAAACATTGTATTAGAAGTTAATTCCGAAAGAATACATCAGGTGGAACTAAAGAAAAACTTGCTTACACATTGATTTGTCAATTTTAAGGCATCTATGAGTCTGGCTAAATATGCTCACCTTCAACAAAGCACCTAGCTACAAAAGAACAAACATTCACTTCAAAGTAATCACACTGACAAAGACAAAAGACACAAAAAGACACCACCCTCTCTCCCTCGTAGCCCTACACACGGATGAAAAAAAACCACCATTTTGACTGGGACAACACATCAATCCTGGGACAGGCTAAGCAAAGACATGCCAGAGAATTCCTAGAGGCCTGGCACTCCAACCACAACACCATAAACAAACACATAGATCTAGATACCATCTATCAACCCCTCAGAAAACGAACAGGAAATTACATCACCACAAACCCCAGGAACCCCATCCAGGAGAAAGATATAAATAGAAACCAGGAGACACTACCTTCTCTTCACTTGGTGGTCGCCACTGATGATGTTACCTAGCCAGGTAATGAAATGCCTGGATATCAAACCTACAGCTCAGCGAGCAAACCTACACCCTATACTACATAGGATGCGGGAATTCTGTAATTTACTCCAAAATTGCTCTCAGTTTTGACACCCAGACTCTCCCATCTGTCTTGTGAAAGAAAAATATTTTGTCAAATACACAAAATATCTATTTAATCTTCCAGAAATTAAAAACAAATGTTCATGGCTTCCATGGGTTTTATTCAATTCAAACTGAAAGTTTCTAACAATACATGCAATGATCATGATTGTGAATATATTCAAAAATAACTACCCATACAAATGTCACAGTTCAGAATTAAAGTATCTGACTTTCCATGCTTCATATCTTCCAAGACCATATATCAAAATCTGGAACATGCTCCTCGTGACAATGTTCAGATCAGTCACAGCATGGCAAAGAAAATCAATTTGCCTCCATTTTCAATACATATTGTCCGTGGGCAAGGATCCCTAGTGGTAACATTATAGCTTTTGTTCCACCAAACATTATCCGTGTGTTAAAAACTGAAAGAACTGCAGATGCTGTAAATCGGAAACAAAAAACAGAAATTGCTGGAAAAGCTCAGATGGTCCGGCAGCATCAGTGGAGAGAAATTGGAGTTAACATTTCGGGTCCAGTGACCCTTCCTCCGAACTTTCTAAAGAAGGGTCACTGGACCTAAATGTTATCTCTGATTTCTCTCCACAGAAGCTACCAGACATGCTGAGCTTTTGCAGCAATTTCTGTTTTTGTTCACTATTTGGCTATTCCTTTATCTCCAGAAACCATGCAATCAATGAATGTGGCAGTAAATTTAATAGTTGGTGCAGTAGGTTAATCACCATTCAAGAAACAGGAATTATTATTTTAACTGCTATCTTACATCAAAATCAGTTCTAGAGAGGAGCCACACCACTAAAATACTAAATTCTATTAATATGCAGATCTACATACTCTATTGGGCTTGATAATATAATCAGTTACAATCAGCACTGCTCGAAGACATACTAAAAATGTAACAAAAGCATTGAGCATTCTAGTTAACAGCACCTTAAATGTTTTTAAATAATGGCACTAACTCCAAATTCTAAAACCTTAAAGGTACACTACCTATCTGTAAACATCAAGGTGCTGTGATATTTTTATGGTCCAGCAATACAGAAACAGATCTGCACCTCAGGATTTGTAAAGATGTTGCAAATTACAATTCCAGCCAAACAGTC
The DNA here is from genome assembly GCF_004010195.1 of Chiloscyllium plagiosum. Classification (NCBI taxonomy): domain Eukaryota; kingdom Metazoa; phylum Chordata; class Chondrichthyes; order Orectolobiformes; family Hemiscylliidae; genus Chiloscyllium; species Chiloscyllium plagiosum. The sequence continues at coordinate 47,617,011 of NC_057725.1, read as the reverse complement.
AGATGCTGTTTTGAATATGTAGGAAGTAAAATAATCACATAACTTGAAAGAAATGGAATTAAGTAGAGGAAATAAGTGTTGGAAAAGATACAACTATTTGCAAGGGCACCACAGTCAAGGCTTCTTCATAATGAAACAAATTGGATTTCAAATTACAGCTGGCAGAACAAGAGGCACAATTTAATTGAAAGTAATGCAACAAATAGCTAGCGTTTTGAAGTTAATTAAAAGAATAATGCAGATGTTTTAACCTGCAAAGCTCCTTTAAACTCAGAGTGTAAGTTATCACAAAGGGACAATTTTGGTGAATTCATACTGATCTACAATTTATCACTTTGGATGAAATATTAACTCATTTATTTGTCGCAGTGCATTTGTTGCTAAAGAACGATAACTATTGTAATCATTCATCAGCACACAAATTCCAAGTCTGCATCTGTATTTACCTGCCTTAGTAAAATCCAATCCCACATTTCTGGTTACTCTTCATATCTCTTAATTTTCTTTTCAAACAACTATCAATGCTTTACTGATTTTGTTTCAACAGTCTGCAGAAGAAAATTCCCCATTCAAATCACTGATGATGGGTTTTGAAAACCTTTACTAAAGATATAAATTTCATTAAATAAGTAAATACTGAAAAGGAGCTTTCCAATAAGAATTATTAAGGTCAGATATATAGGATTAAAAAGTTCAACCATGGATTTACTTTCATGGATTTTAGTAAATAAAAACAGAGTGACTGCTTGTAAGCTAAATATTGAAATGTCAAGTTATAGAAATTTAACTCGACAATGCCATGACCCAGATCTTCTGCTGGGAAGATGCTCCTTGCAACAACTTAAACAAGAGTTGGAAGTTGAGGACATGTGGAGAACTTGGTGCAGATGACTCTGTAGTAGTTGCCCAGAAAGTTGTATTTGAAACCTTCAATAAAGTCCCCAACTCCGACTCAGAGGTAGGGACTTTCGAGAGTTCTGACCAAGTTAAACAGTTAGCCATGAAAAAAAATGTTAGAGGAATAAACTGTGCTAAAAACCTGGCCAACTATAAAAGTTATCCTTCAACTCACAAATGACACCAACCACCAGCCTCCATGTATAACATGACACTACCCTCCTCTTCTCACCCAACTACTACCCCCCTAACCCCTACAGAATACTCTCCACTGCACACCTAACCATCACAAATCCTGGGCCCAACTGAATCCATTCTGACAAACATCAATACCTAATCTGCCCTAAATCTCACAGCTGCCAACATATCTAAACCGTACTCACCAGCTGCCCTGGCAGTATCCACCTGGCACATGTATCCTTCATCAACCTGCCACCCTACTGCTCACCCAACTTACACTCTTGCCCTCTCTCAGAAAGTGGCATTAGGATCCAAACCATTGAATTTTGTAGCACTTGCTTTAAAAAGGGGCAGTGGTTTCAGTGTCACTTCACTGCTGCCTATGAGATTTAATGGACTAAATTGTGATGTTTTGGTTGAGAAGGCTTCTCTTTGGAAGGTCAGCTGGAACTTTCCCCTATAGGTATATGAGTACCTTTAGTCTGACCTGAGTCAGAGGTATGGATTCCAAACCAGATCACAAGATTCAGGCCCATGATTAATGATCTGTACATATAATAGCTCAGAGGGTAGTGAATCTGAAGAAGATTACACAGATTGGGAAGGGCATGAAAACCAAGACAAGAATTTTCTTATCAAGGTAATGCTTAACTGGAAGCCAGTGTTAGTCAGCAAACAAATGAATGGTAAGGAAAGGGACTTATTGCAAGAAGTGGATGGCTGAGGTTTGTATTATAAGTTTATCACGAGTAAAATTTATGAAACTCACTCGCAGTACATTAGAATAATCAAGTCTACAGGTAACGAATGCATGCCACGAAGATTTCAGCAATGTAAAAGATTGGCAAAATCAAATGATGTTACGTAAGTGGAAATAGGGAATCTTAGTTGTAGTATATGGTGAACTGACTTGGTCATATATGGCTTGGTCATAGAAGACAGAATAACAGTGGAAGTTGCTTTTTGGAATGGAGATCAGTAACCAGTGGTGTTCTGAAGAGATCAGTGCTGGGACTTTTGTTGTTTGTAACATATATAAATGATCTGAAGGAACATGTAAGTGATCTGATTAGTATATTTGCAGATGACAATAAGATTGGCACAGTTGGTGATAGTGAGGTGGATTGTCAAAGGTTACAGTGAGATATCGATAGATTGCAGATTTGGGCAGGGACATGGCAGATGGAGTTTCATCTGCACAAATGCAAGATGATGCATTTTGAAAAATCAAATTCAGGCGCAAATTACACAATAAATGGCACTAATAGAGCAAAAATTATGAGGCTTTTTCCCAGGGTGGAGGGGCCAATTACCTGGGGACACTGGTTCAAGGTGCTGGGGTGGCGGGTGAGTTTAAGAGAGATATGCAAGTCAAGTTTTTCACACAAAGGGTTGAGAGTGAGTGCCTACAATGCATTGACAGAGGTGGTGGAGGAAGCAGATGCAATTGCAGCATTCAAGAAGCACCTGGACGAATACATGAATAGGAAGGGAATAGAGGAACACAGATTGCGTAAGTAAAGACAGTTTTAACATGGAAAGACAAAATGCGACGACGGAGGTGTGGAGGGGCAAAGGTGCTGAATTGTTTTTTTGTTCTTTTGTTAAATGGCAGACCTGTTAGGAGCATTGACATGGAGAGGGATCTAGGCATACAGGTTTGCTGATCCCTGAAAATGGCAACACAGGTGGATAAGGTAGTCAAGAGGCACTTGCCTTCACTGGCTGGAGTATTGACTATAAATTTGGCATGTTATGTTACAGCTGTGCAAAATTTTAGTTAGACCATATTTGGAATATTGCATGCAGTTCTGGTTGCCACACTACCAAAGATGTTTTGGAGAAGGTTTTCCAGGACCTTGTCTGGTTTAAAGGGTGTTAGCTATGAGGAGAGATTGGATAAACTCACATTATTTTCACTGGAAAGATGGGGGCTGGGTGACAACCTGACAGAGGTCTACAAAATTATGATAGGCAAACATAGTGGATAGTCAGAAACTTTTTCCCAGTGTGGAAAGGTCAACTACAAGAGGGCACAGGTTCAAGGCAAGAGGAGGAAGATACATCTTAATAGACACATGCAAGTGAGGTGAACAGAGGGATAGATACTGCTTGTTTGTATAAATATGAGATCAGAAGCTTATTCAGGATCAATCTCAGATTTCCACCAGGAAGGAAAAGGGAGTCAGTAGTTCAGGAACAGAGTTTGGGGTAAGGACTGAAAATAATAACTTCCATCTTCTTAAATTTAAAAGTAATTCTGAATATCAAGTACTGGATTGAATTGGATAAACATTATGATTTTGAAAGTGAACAAATCAAGAAAAATAGAGATGCATATTGTCAATGCACATATGAAAACAAATACCTTTACTTTGGATGGTGTCTAATGAAGTTTAATCACACTCCTGTAATTAAAATCAGATACTCTGTTAAAAAGAACAAATGGACCTTCCGTTCATACCAGTTTTAATATTTTGACCAGTCACAAACAAATGTCAAATTAGAATGACAATAGCTATTCAGAGGTCCCATTAGTTTTATTATTGAAAACCAGATCAGTGTAAACTCTCATCTGACTCAGAGGCTCCTGGGTCCAAAGCATATTCCAGTTCTTACACACATGACTGAGATGATATTTAACTGCAATATTGAAGAGTGATATCCTGTCACAAGTGCTATTCTTTGAATGAAATATTCGAGTGATATCAGCCCTTCCACGTGCATATAAAGAAAGTCCATGACGTAACTGAAAAGGATTGTATTTTGGACAATATTTACCCCTCAGCTATGATAATTCATTTAGATTATTTGGGCCATTTTCTTTGCGAGACCTTGCTGTACATTAAATGATTGCTGGCTTTCCTTAGATTGGGATAATAAATACATTTCAAAAATTGTACTGAGGAAGGGTCACTGGAACATTAACTCAGATTTCTCTCTGCCAGACCTGCTGAGGTTTTCCAGCAATTTCTGTTTTTGTTACGTTTCAAAAATATTTCATTAATTGCAAAACATTTTGAGATATCCTTGGATCATAAAAGGACCACCAAATGTAACTTGTTAGTTCAAGCAATATATTCCCTCCAATTAGTAATGAGCGTTAATATATTACATTATATTGATGACAAAAATAATAATAACTGCAAGTGGTGCATAACATTTGAATAAAGTTAAATCAATTGTCAGTGATGTGCATATTTTGTTTCATTAAAAAAAGGTACTTGATCCAGCAATTGCTGCTCAATCTCTCCATTACCTTCATCAACATTTAAGCATACAAACACACAATTCTGAACACCATATATTAAATTAATAATCATTTAACTGTTACTCAGTGCGAATACAGACAGAAGTGGGGTGGAAAGCATCCATATTCTAAAAGATGTCTGTCACTATGTATAGGGGAAGAAAATTCAGGATTTTATCAGAACATGCTATTTCTGTGAGATTCAGAGACAATATCACCACTGAAGTGCTCATACATGCTTAGCTCTGGTTCAACATGTCTCACGGAAAGAAAAGGTAAATGAGAGGGCTCAGCCACCAAAGATTTAGTGACAGAATAATGTTTACTGTTGTGTGTGTGAAAATGCAAGAAAAAAATAGAAAATCAATTTGAAAGTGTGGGGAAAAAAAGAACCAGCGTTGAAAGGCAGCAGGAATGCTTAACAAAAATGCACTGTGATGGCATAGGTTACATATAATACTATGGCTGATTTACAGCAATGAAGAACTTCACTGCACCAAAGGGGACAGTTTTTTTTAAAATGTGAAAGAGGAGTGGTGACAATGATTTGAGTCAACATACAATGCAAAATAAAAATTCTTCTATTTACTTGCAATGGTTACACATTGCAAAGTTGGAAAGGAGAACAAATAAAACCATAACTCTTAGAGAGAGAGGGTTAAACAAGGAGACGGAGAAAAACAGATATGGTAAAAGTGTTTACTGTTAACTCGAGAGCTGTAAATTTTTTTAAAATTTTACCACAGAGTGAGAATCATTTAGACAAGTGAACTTGGACCCTTATCTATATTAGTGAGGTAACTAACTATGTTATATCAACATTCTTCACGTTTTGCGCAAAGACCTTTTTTCACTCTCTGCAATATAACGCAGGTGGTGGTGTTGATCATGGTTCAGAGTTGGTAAGCCATACCTTTATGATCATTAGTTGTGGCTTACGTCATTATCAGTCAGTCGATCAGTATATCTTTAACAGATAAGCTCATGATATCATCAGTGTCTCAGAACATACAGTTGGAGGGTATAAAAGACTCTGACTCCATTTTAATTTAGACCAGCTGAAGCATGATGCACTGTTGAAAGTAAACTGTTGAGATATAATTGAATAGCTTAACAGGTGTGCAATTTTATGTGTACATGTGCTTGTGCACACAAACTGTACTAAATGTCTGTTGGACTCTTCATTATCTTCTAGTTTCTTATGTTACCAGAGATAACAAACATTACCACATCAAGTAACATATCCTGCTGGAGGCAAACCTCACATCAAAACATAATCTCATTTTAATCCATTATTTTGGACTCAGTCATCGAAGATCACAAAACCACTTAAACGTGTTCTCTTTACATTAATTATGATTGGCTTCCTCTAATACAGAGGTGAAAGTACATAATTTTATTCCATTTTTAAAAAGTAATTAGATGTTGAAGGAAATAAAATCACATCTGACCACATTTCATATATTTCCAAAGTTGCTGAAAAACGTAAAACTAAGTAGCATTAAAAAAAAGGGAAATATTGGGAACAAGATTTGTAACCAAAAAGAATAAGGTCAGTATTAAATTACATTCAATTATTTGAACTGCTTCTATTTTTAAAGCGTGAAAAACGTAAATTCAATTATACTTTTATGTCAAAATGAGTTGACATTGGGGGAATGTTTCTATCACATAAATGCACGTGTAAATGACAGGAAAAGATTGGCCTCTCCCATTCAATGGTATTGGCAGCTGGGCATCAAAGTCATCCTCTCCATTAACAATTGCCATGTAATATCCTGTAAGGTGCAGAAAAAGAAAGCCACCATTCGATAGATGACTTAAATACTGCTTTGTAGCAAATCTTGGGATTATGAGTGCTTTTCCCTTCATCTCAAAAAAGTTGCTTTTGATCCAAATAACCACACTTCAGCCACATTTTATTAAATTCATTGAACAGAGCAATTCCATGACAGATACCAACCAACTGCAGAGGAGATTTCAATTAATTTGAAATAACCCTATACAACAGCCAAAGCAGTGTCACAGGAGATTTGTCACAAATCAGTGCAGTTCAGATGATTCCTGATGATAGCATTGTGTTCCATGGTATTGCTGCAGTGCATTTCATTGGGAGAGTTTCCTGTCAATTGGAAAATTGACTGTCTATCAATTGCAGGAATAATAAGGGAAGTGAGCAGATAAGGTTTGATTAGTTAAAATTACAAGCTAATCTTTTGGACCAGACAATATTACTTGTAAGAATGTGTGTTATCCTTAAGATACAAGATAGGCTTCTTTAAAGTGGCACCACATACAAAACAGAGAATGGGGGGAAAATACCAAATTTATTTGAATTGTAGACTATAAGATTGTAATTTACAGTGAATCCAAGTTACACTCATCAGACAGATACTTTACTGCTGGAGAAGAAGCTAAGAATGAATTTCCAGAGAGAAGTTACAAAATCTAAAGAAGCACTTCCTTTACCTCTCCACCCAACTCTCCTACAAATCTAACTCCGATCACTCTGTTCAATGCCACAGTCAATGCTCATACGACCAGCCCCTCCCACCTACGTTTCTTGCCTGAGAAGTTTAAAGCATCACATTCCCTCCCCGTCACTATCACTTACTCTCCCTTTACACACTAATATTTCCAAACCTAAAGTCTCCAATAGTTTCCACATTCTCTTTCATTAATACCAAATTCTTTTGCTAATTTCTGCTCATTTCCCTGTTTTCTTTTGTCCTCTTCATTGTCATCTGACTTTCATTCTTTACCCAACCTCCCTTATTGACTTTCATTCCCTTCCTAAACACAGAACTATACGCCTTTGGTTATCAATTAACCAACCTTGTGTCTCCTTCTCAGTACTGATGCTAACCTAGAACAGTAGGGATTGTGACTGCTTACGGAACCACCAGATCTTGTGAACAATTTTTGCTACAGCACATTGCTAATAGATCCAGCTGATCCATTCTGTAAGGACTTATCTTGTTATTTTTCTAGTATTTTTGAGTGTATACTGAAATTGGAAAAAGGACTGTTTGAAACCAAGGATTGCAAAAGACATTGTTTCTTTCTTTTGAAAAGCAAGTTATTAAAACTCATCGTAAGTGATGTTTACCCTCCTGTTTTATTTAAACAATGGAGGAGGTAAGCTAGCAGGCTGGAACCAGGCATGTGTAAAAAGTGAGATTCAGCCAGCAACAAGTAGCTTATTCTTTGTTGGAGTTGTGACCAGCTGTAGATGTCGAAGGCCATCTGTCAGTATCTAGATGGCTGGCTTCTGGACAGTCTGTAGGAGTGAATAATGTTGCCGAAAGCCTACGACCTCCAGAAAGGATTATTGTCTCCCTTTCTCTCTCTCTCTCTCTCTGCGCAGGAGAGAGTACTTGAAGCTTAAAAATGCCAGTCCCCTGGCAGCACAGTGGTTCAGTGGTTAACACTGCTGCCTGATAGTGCCAGGGACCTAGGTTTGGTTCCAACCTTGAGCAACTGTCTGTGTGGAGTTTGCACATTCTCCCTGTGTCTGTGTTGGTTTCCTCCGGGTGCTCTGGTTTCCTCCCACAGTCCAAAGATGTGCAGGTTAGGTGAATTGGCTGTGCTAAATTGCCCATTGCGTTCAGGGATCTATAGATGAAGTGCATTAATCAGGGGTAAATATAGGGTATGGGGAATGGGTCTGGATAGGTTACTCTTCAGAGGGTTGGTGTGGATTTGTTGGGCCTGTTTCCACACTGTAGGGATTCTATGGATTCACCTTGTCCCACCAGTAACTGATTAAAAGCAACAGTTTACAGCATGTATAATTAAGTGGCTTTAGATTACAACACCCATGAAATAGATGTTGAGAGTGCAGTCAAAGATCTCAAAAGAAACCAATGGCACAGTGTCGTAGCAAGAAGAAAAACTGACTGGATCCTGGGATGCATATCAAGGGAGATAGACAAATTCCAAAAGGGAAGATTTCAGAAAGGCACAGCCATTATGTCTATACTATAACAAAATAACCAGCAATTGCAGACCATCAGTCCAGTTGCAATATCTAGTCATCTTAACATTACCACCTTGGAAATTTTATTTCTAAAGAAACTTCAGGAGCAGAAGAAGCTGGGGATATATGTTCACAAATTATTGGTGATGCCAGGACACTATGAAAGCAGCTATTCACAAGAATAGTTCCAGTGATGAGAAGCTTTAATTAAATAGATAGGAGGACACAGTCTCAACTTCTCCAATTTACAGAGGTCGTAAGAAAATTTGATAGAGGTATTCAAAATCATGAGGTGACATAAAAGAGGAGAGGGGGAGACAGTGAGAGAGGGGGAGACAGAGAGAGAGAGACACACACACATAGAGAGAGAAAGAAAATGCTTCCATTGGGAAGTTCCAAAAAAACAATGGAAATAAATTAAAGTTAAGCTATAGTACTTTATCTTTCGACTCAATACTATAGCCTTGTGGAGCTGAAAAAGTTCAATAATTTTAGATCATAACCTCTGCCTTCATCATGTTTTGTGGTTTTTATTTGTTGGGTCTGTTTAATCCAACTCCTTTATCTCTTCATGATGCATTCTGGTGGTATTATGTAGCCATCCATGACCAATGTTGTCAAATCCTCTGTTTCTTTTATTATATTTATTACCACTCTCTTTGGCGTTTGCATCATGAAATATTTTGTCATTTAATTTTTCCTGCCCTTCACACCATCATCATCTTTCCCTTTACTTCATTCTGCTCCCTCATACCTACCAATGTCTCAAAAGTCATTATAATTCTAGCTTTCTTCAGTTCTCATGAAAGGTATTCCTGGCCTGAAACTTTAACTCTGTTTCTCCAAGCAGGTTCTGTCTAAGTACTTCCAGCGTATTTTGTTGGTTCTTGGCATAATATTCTCTAATGATGTCACCCACAGGAGAACACTTAGGCCTGTAACCTCTGCTGCAAGGTTTTTGTTAATTTAATAAATTCTTCATGAATTGTTTACATTAGCAGAACACAATTGGATGCCCTTTTTCTGGTATATCACTGCTACTAAGAAATTGATGAAATAAGCATTAAGTTTATTCATTATTCATTTTACACCTTGATTATTCCTGGTTGGGAATTTATGATTTCTTGCTGTGCAAATGCTGAATGTTTTAGGTGTGGAAGTACTGACCATGTTACTGCTCATTGAACGTAACTGTATGACGTGTTCACAGAGGTTTATGAGACAATATTTTTGCAAACAACCCATTTATACATTTGTAATCTTGAGTTCAGTTCAGGATAAAAGGTCCGCAATGAAAGAACCCATTTGTGTGGAATGCTTACTGTACACAGCAAAATATCTGCAAGTTCTGAATATACTATTTCTTTTGTAGCCTAAAGATACTGAGGTCAACTGTACTATGTCAAAAAGCTTACCTAGTGAGCAACAGTTAATCTATAGTCTTGATATCCAACCTCAGATCTTCTACTCAACAAGACTCAGTACCATAGTCATAGAGATGTACAGCACTGAAACAGACGCTTCAGTCCAACTTGTCCATGCCAACCAGATATCCCAACCCAGTCTAGTCCCACCTGCCAGCACCTGGCCCATATCCCTCCAAACCCATCCTGTTCATATACCCATCCAGATGCCTTTTAAATGTTGCAAATGTACTAGCCTCCACCACTTCGTCTGGCAGTTCATTCCGTACACATACCACCCTCTGCGTGAAAACGTTGTCCCTTAGGTCTCTTTTATATCTTAACCTCTCACCCTAAATGTGTGCCTTGTAATTCTGGACTCTCCCACCCCAGGGAAAAGACACTGTCTATTTATCCTATCCATGCCCTTCATGATTTTATAAATCTCTATAGGGTCACCCCCCCAGCCTCCAATGCTCCAGGGAAAACAGCACCGGCCTGTTCAGCCTGTCCCAATGGCACAAATTCTCCAATCCTGGCAACACCTTTGTCAATCTTTCCTAACCATTTCAAGTTTCACAACATCCTTCTGATAGGAAGGAGACCAGAATTGCATGCAATTGTCCAAAAGTGGCCTAACCAATGTCCTGTACTCAATGCTTTAACCAATAATGGGAAGTATACCAAACGCCTTCTTCACTATCCTAGCTACCTGCCATTCTCCTTTCAAGAAGCTATAAACCTGCACTCCGAGATCTCTTTGTTCAGCAACACTACCCAGGACCTTACCATTAAGTGTATCCTGCCTATTAAGTGCTTCCCAAAATGCAGCACCTCACATTTATCTAATTTAATTATCTTAGTTAATAGCAGCAAGTAGTGAGATTATGAAAACTGTTGCGATAGTGCATGACCCAAAGATATACAGTTTTGTTTTAACCCATGCATCCAAGATCATTACAACTGCATTTTTCTTCAAACTGGTTTCTCTCGTGTTATTTGAATGAGCCTTCCAGTTTCAGCATACAAGATCAATGGCCATTGTCAAGAATAACTTATCACCTATTTTTAAGTAGTAACTGTAGCAGACATTATTCAATCCAAAAGAAACAATAGCAATTATGCAAGATAAATTATTTTTGCCTGAGACACTAGTCAACAGAGCAATCTGTCAACATACGCTTCATTTAATTTCTTGATGTCTTTGCTATTAGGTAATGAAAACACAAAGCTTCAGTAATCAGTCAGCCATAATTGTTAAATATTGGTAAGGTGATGAATACACAAGTGCATCTTGCAAAAAAAACCCAGGTATTTCATGACCTTGGGCAAGAGGAGTTGCAGCTTATGTTTGAATACTAGGCATATTAGTCCATTTACTTCTGGTATTATTCGGTATTCCGTAGAAACTGAAGCTGCTCTATCATTCAAAGTGATCACAGCATTATTTTATTCATGGGATAAGGGTTTCACTGGCTAGGCCAGCATTTATTACACATCCTTAGCTACTCAGAGGGCAATTAAAAGGCAACCACATTGCTGTGGATCTGGAGTCACAGATAAGGATGGCAGTTTCCTTTCCTAAAGAACATTTGTGAAACATGTTTTGTTTCCCTGACAATCGGCAATGGATTAATTAAATGATTAGATTCTTCCAACCAGATTTTTAAAATTGAATTCAAATTCCACCATCTGCCATGGTGGGATTTGAACTCAGGTCACTAGAACATTGTTGTGGTTCTGTTCGCCGAGCTGGAA
>NC_057725.1:47577044-47605044 GCF_004010195.1 Chiloscyllium plagiosum | reverse complement strand
AATTTTGTCAATCAAACCAAAAGTAAAACTTTCCAACATTAGTTGGAAATTCTTTATAAAAATAACAGTTGGAGTTAGGAATTTGACATAAGTTCATAGTTTCTGGCTATTTTCCTTTAAATGTGTCACTTGTAAACTGAAGCATTCAGTACACATTCAAAATCTGAACTAGCAGTGTATTCTGCATTCTCAAAATGAAACTGACTGATATTTGCACCGGTCTCCATCTGTACCACAAAGAATCAAAGGAATCCTTGAAGTGAGAGTACACCGATTTTCTTTTAGCTATCCAAATAATATTCTAATCAATGATCACAATTAAATAGTAACTCAACTCTCAGTGTATTAGCTGGACAACCTATAGAATCACTGAAATTAAATCTGTACTTAAAAGTAGGTTGAAAATTCATGGGTGTGGCTCACAGTTGTGTTTAAGTTCTCTTGTGAAGTTGCTCAACCTGTACAATCACCAGGAAGTGTAAATCAATTTGAAACGAAACCTCACTCCTATTAACAAAATGCAGAGATGAACACGAGAACAAATTAAACATGCGTCCAATATTTTCCACAATGGTAATTTCAAACTTGCCCTGCGCTTATTGTGCTTCAAAGGTTTTTGGCTCTTCAAAATCAAATCAAAATCAATACATACTATAGTAACTTAAAAATACAGTTTGAAAGAATAGACAGCCAGAGTGATTTTGGGGCTGTGGATTGAGCTCAGTGCCTTTGATTTGGCTATATAAAATTGCTTCAGTAACATAATCTCATCTTTCCCATGGATGTTGACCACATGCAGAATAAATGAATCCATCACAAGTTCTCCAAACCATTTAGCATTATGATGAATTTGTTTACTCTGACCTTCCAATCACTTCTAGTACATTGGCTTGAGTGTCTCGCAAATGACTTGAACTCAAATCCCAAAACTGAGAAGCAAAAATGCCCCCATTGAGTGGACAAATTTAAAAATCACACAACACCAGGTTATAGTAGCAGCAAGCAATTTAAAAGTTGCAGGATGTTAATTGAATATTGCAATTCTTCAAACATAACTAAAATTAAATAAACACATCACCCCAAATACAATCCATTTTCATTGCATTTCAGATCACCGACATTTTCACAAATGCAGTGACAAATAAAGAGAAAGGAAGCTAATCCATTCAAATGAAGGAATGCTTGATCACAAAATATAGTTGCTACTATAAACAAAATAAATTTACAGATTAGTCTTAAGCAAAATGTTTCTTTGAGGAAAATAAAGCCTATTACTGCATATTAGGAAAATTAATGTAGAACATTTTTTAACACAAACCATACAATTTGATTTATGAAAGTTTGGCTCATTGGTTCTCACAAGGTGCTATAAAACTAGTGCAGCTGAATAAGATCGATCCAAACACACAGTAGTACCTATTGAGGTGAACCCCTCAATGTAATGTTCTATTAAAATGTGTTTATGATTCATTTTCAAGGATAAGGGGGTGACTGCAACATAGGGCCAAAGAAGTTTGTAGTTAAAGATTGATCCCATGTTCTTTTCTCCATGTGAGATAAACAGTACAAACTTACAAAGAATAGGCACAGACCACTACGCACTTTAAGCCTGCTCCACCATTCAATAAGATCATGACTAATTAGATTTTAACCTCAACTTCACATTCTTGCACACCCCTGATAATCTTTCATCCCTTTGGTAATCAAGATTCTGCCTACCTTTGGTTTAAAAATAAACATTTGCACTGTCAACATGCACTCACAACTATTGAATAGTTTATTGATCTGCTGTATTGAATACAGTAGTGATTTGATTTGTTTAACATGGATAAAAATCAGGAAAGTAGCAAACTCCAGTCGTCATGTCAATCTCTCACTTCTTTCCTGAAGCCACCAAATCTTGCTGACATACAATTTGACAAAGCGCTCATCATTAACCCATCTAACTATCCATTGCTCAGAGGTGAGCACAGCAAATACCAGGAAGTGACTCACCTTGGGTATTGGATCAGTGGCTGATCCCATCCTTAAATGAGCATATTTTCCAGTTTGCGAGCTGGATAACAAGAAAGAGTAGAAGTCCTAGCTTATTAATTTCCTCAGTCTAACATCTGGGTACTCAGACCAGCATCATTCTGACAGGTTGAGTAACAATACAGTTTTGAATTTAAATTCAAGTTCATTATGAAATAGATACTGCAATGAAAAATAACATTTATTTCATTGATGATTAAAATATCATAGTTATTTCATGAAACAATAGCCACCTCTGTTATGCTGGTGATTCATGGCATGTCAATTGCAGTTTTCATCATAAATCATTTATTTATAGATGTCTGACACTGTCTTCAGCATTACCTTCTGCATGGATTGAATTAAGAATTAATTAATAGTAGGAGGCTATTCAGCCCCTCAAGCCTTCTCCATCATTCAATAAGATTGTAGCTGATTTGATCATGGTCTAAACTTCACTTTCCTGACTGCATCCATAATCCTCCTTGTTGAACAAAAATCTGTCCAGTTCAGTACCAAATGTATTTAATAATCAGGCTTCCACTGCTCACTGGGAAAGTGCATTCCAAACACTAATCTCCCAGAACTGCAGTCCCTCCTCATTTCCATCTAAATGAGAGATTTCTTATTTCTAACTGTGCCTCTGGTTCCAAATTTCCCCTGGGGGAAACATCACCTCAATGTCTCAAAAGGTCTTCAGAATTTTATATGTTACATTAACATTCTTCTGAACTCCAATGAATGTATGCACAACTGCTCAACTTTTACTCACATTGTTTCCTACACAAGTATGTACTCTTCCTAATGATGATCTAAACTGAACCACTAACTTCAGTTTCACCAACAATCTGTGCAGTTATAGAAAGATGTCTCTACTTTTATACCCCATTTCCCATACAATGCAATAATTCAATCTGTCTTCCAATTATTGCTATAACTGCATGCCTATAATTCATGTACGAGGATATTCAAGTTCCTCTGTATGATAGCATTCTACAATCTCTTTCCACTTAAATGATATTCTGCTTTTTTAATTCTTCCTGACAAAGAGGACAACTTCACATTTTCCCATACTATACTCATCTGTAAATTTCCTGCCTATTCACTTCACCTATCCATATCCCTCTTGTATCCTTAAAACTTGCTTTCATATCTAACCTTTCCATCATCCCCAAATTTAGCTATTTTTTTATCTTATTCATTCACAGGATGAGGGCATCACTAGCTAGGCCAGCATTTATTGCCCATCCCAAAATATAATCAGTTCCTTCATCCAAGTCATTGATATAGATTTTAAATAGTTGAGGTCCCAATATTCGTCAATGCGGTGCTCCACTATTTATAGCTTGCCATCCTGAAAATGATTAATTTATTCTAACACTATTTTGATCCCTGTCCATGCAAAACATTACTATTTCTCTCTAGTACGTTAACCTTTTGAGACATTTTATTTTTTATGTGGCAGGTTATTATATGCTTTTTGGAAGTCTAAATATAATACATGCACCCTGTTCACTGAATCCTCATGGCATCATAATAAATTCGATTTCCCTTTCATAAAACCACATCGACTCTGCTTGATTGCATGATAACTTTTGGAATGTTGTGCTCCTACCTTTTTAATAATGGTTGGATAGATATTCAACTTATAAGCCTTTAAGTGCCTACTTTCTATTTCCTGCCTTTCGTTAATGGTGTTGCCACACTTGTGGCTTTCTAGTCACAAAGAATTTTGGAAAATTTCAACCAAACCATTCACCACCTCTGTAGATATTTCTTTTTGAATCCTAGAATGCAGACCATCAGGTCGAAAGGACTGACCAAGCCTCATGATCCTTTAATATTTGCATTACCTTATTTCTAGTTATAAATGTTCTTGCCTCCCATTGCCTCTTAATTTTCTATTATTCTCGGGATACTTTTTGTTTCTTACACTGAAAAGATGGGTATAAAATACTTAACCATGTCTATCATCATCTTATTTCTGATTACTAATCCCACAGTCCCTCTCCCTGAGGGACTAAAGCTCTCTTTAGCTACTCTCTTCCTTTCTATACAATTGTGCAAAGTTTAATTATCGGTTTTAAAATATTTTGTTAATTTTACATCATACTCCCTTTTTAAAAATATAATTATTTACTGATTTCTACAACTTTCCCAATTGTCTGATTCAATAATTGTCACAGCATTACCTACTTTGCTTTTCAATTTTATAGCAACCTTGATTTTTATTTTAAAATTTAGTCATGGATGATGCACCCTACAGGAAAAATCTTTGTTCCTCCATAGAATATCTTTGTCAATTTTAAATATCGATTTAAATGCCATCCACTGTTTATCTGCAAAATACCTACTTACCTAGTCCAATTTAAACAACAGTTTTCTTATTGTCTTTAAGTTGAAGAACCTAGTTATGGTCCATATTTGAAACTCTCAAACTGAATGAACATTTCCATGTTATTATCAGCTTTTGCTTGGGTTAATCCTTTCTATGCAGTCTTTAATTAACTTTGTCACATTGCTAGATCCTAAATGGCCTTTCAGTCCTGGAAGGTTCCTTGACATATTGTCCAAGATCTGTGGAAATGCTCTCCTTAATTGGCCAGCAGTAGACCACTGGCAAACTTCAGACACAAAAATAAAGAGCTGAATGCTTCTAGCCTAAAATAAGCAGCATTAGAAGAAAAAGGACAATGCATTTATAGAATCACTCACATGGTGACAAGATATCCTGAAGAACTTCAAAAATAATTGTACTTTTCAAGAGTAGTCACTGCTGTAATGGAGAAAACAAAGTAACCAATTCGTGTACAACAAGTTCCCACAATCAAAATTATGATAATGATCACACAATTTGTTTTTTTTTTCATGTTTATTGACAGAAAATGATTGGTCAGGACATAGGGTACAATAATTTTTGGAATAGTGCTGTTACATCCACCCAAGGGCAGACATAGACCTGGTTTATGTCTTATCTGCAAAATGGATGTGAACAAAATTCATTCGACCCATCAAAAGGTAAACTTTATATTTATACATAAAATATGTACATCTACTCATTACACGAAACACATTAACATATAAGTTGCAAACCAGGTCAAAATCTTACACTTTACATCTCAACTTATTCGCAAATGACTCCTTCATTATTGATTTGCTTAATTCATGTACCTGGAGCCTATAACTTCATCAAACTAGACTCATGGATTTTTTTGGTCTAGAAGAGTCCAATATTCATATAAATTGAACAAAAATCTCAATGAACAATTTACATGTTAAGTTTTGATTGCTCAGCAAGGACAATACTTTTCTTAAGACTAAGAGCATGATAACTTGAATTTTCTTATTCAAGATAGGAGCAATTCATAACTTATTTTGAGACATCTACTCTGAATTTCCTATTATGACAGAATCAAATGCAGTGCAGGCAACCTGCTCTTAAGAGGGTGTACAGGTGTCCCCTATTTATGATTGCAATCCCATACAGGTGTGTAATTTTGAAGACCCGCCTTACAAACAGTCCCTATACCAATGAACGGCTGTTTTCTATTGTCATGCATTGTGTTCCAACTTGAATACAAATTGACTTACAAAAGGAACCCACTCACAACACGGGATCTGCCTTAATTGCTTCTTCCCCCAGGAGATGACATGTAGTCCTTTCTCAATGAGCTTGACTGTGATCAGGTAACATTGCAACCTAAACCCTACGGCGCAGCTTTTCAAATTGGAATCCATTGATAGCCTATGAACATTTGAAAATTCATCAAAATCTAATGTAAAAATCACCAAATGTAAAAACCTGCAACTTCTGCATTCCATATCTGCAAAAGTTTTTCTTTGCTTTTAAAAAACTGAATAGATATAAGGAATACCAGCGAAAGCATATTACTCACCCCAAGGAGGTGATAGTGACCAATGTCCGCGAATCGTTGCAAATTTTGTGGTTATGGAGCTTGCACTTTAATATTAAATTGGTCAGAATTCTGAAACAACAGTTAAGAGTAATACTAAAGCAACGTGTTGTCCAATTTGGAAGCGATGACATTTCCACACATTGCTACATTGGCCTGCTTAGTATCAGAGATCAGAAGCAAGGGCAATGCCTTTGAAAATCATTGTAGGTTGTACAAATTACATATTGTAGGTTGTACATATTGTAAATGGATATTGAATTCAGTGACCCGGGGCACCAATTAAGTTAATTGTTCTGTCCTGAATAGTACTGTATTAGGGTTGAGCGTTATTGCTAACACACCCACCCAATCATGATTTAAGGGGTGTCGCTCCGAAAACTAGTGTGCTTCCAATTAAACCTGTTGGACTATAACCTGATGTTGTGTGATTTTTAACTTTGTACACCCACCCAGGTGTGTGTGGTAGGTAATGCATCACATTTTTAAGTTGGGCCTTGCACATGATGTATTCAGCTTTGAGGAGATCACTGACTTATCAGAGCAAGTAATCTGTCTGCTCTCTTGCATCCACAGCATTCAAATGACTCATTCAGTTCTATTTCTGATCAATGGTGAGTCTCTTATTCCACAGGCATGATGGTGCTGACAGTGAATTCTAATTTATGATGGCTTTGTCTATTCTAGATATTTAGTAGCACATAAGTAACCTAAATATTACCTGAAATTTTATGAGCTTAAGGGAGGGCTTTTTTTTCTGGTTCTACCTTAATTTGACATGTGCTGCTTCATTTGAAGTTGTAAATGGAGATAGAAAATGTGGTTTATCAGCAATACAATGAATTCTGATAGAAAACACTGCACCATGTTTTTTTCATATAGTTGTACAAAGTTGAATTATTGCACAATTCATCTGTGACAACTCCAATTGTTTTTAAACAGAAAGCAAACAGCAAGATGTTATTCATGTACACTCAGCTGAAAAATACACTCTATTCACAATGGGGTTCTCCTTGCATCCTGGCCTCATTTACTCCTCCCTTACCATTCAAAAGAATAAAGATCTAATTACTACTGTAAGCTGAAGCTTGAAAAATGTGTGCATATTTACTGCATTCACATGCATGTATACACACTATATAAATGAGCATAATGTGTTTTGAGAAATGAAATTTATTCAGAATGAGACAAAACAATTAAATGATAACCCATTAAAAATAAAGTCAGGCAGACATCCATCATTCCTATATCCTTTTTCATATTCCTAAAGCACAGTAGCTTCCAATATATTCCTTGGACTGTTAGTCCACTGTAATTGGGTTCAGGACCATCCTCTGGATGCATCCTCTGTTCTCCAACATGCCTTCTTTAGCTAAGTATGATTATAATTTCAATCATTTAATCATTAGCTGACTTCCACCCACTCTCAGATCTCTCTTTTACTACCTTCTTTTTCCTGGTTTTCTAATTGTTCAATTATAGCAACTTTCAGCTTTGTCTAAAAGAGCACTGACCAGAAATGCCATCTAACTTGATGACTATTTCCAATTCTGGTTTTAATATCAAATTTATAATTCTGCAATATTTTACTTTTCAGATGATAATGATCATTTTTGATCCTGCACCTTTAAAAAAAATCTAAAAACCATTAACATTCCAACACGTGATCAGGGATTTACATACATTTAAATGCATGATTGTGATCATGTTTCAAATAAAAATCAAACATTTCCAGCGGGTTAACTCAAGGTAACAGCATTGTTCTCATTGTTTGGGACAGCAAATGCCAATACTGGTTCTGGTCTAACATTTCCTCTATCCTCTTCTTTTTGTTTCTTCACTTTTCTCATTACCATTTCCTTCTTCCTTGCACGATAAATCCTTCTCATCATTTAATCTCTTCTAACTTCCATGTTTCATAAAGCTTCTGATTTGGCCTTTCCTCCTCTTCCCTTTCTTACTCATGTTGGTACTATATTTGTTTATGAAATATTAAGTTACTAACACTACATCTCTGATGAAAGACACTACAGATGCTGCCTGACCTTCCAAATATTTCCAGCATTTTCTATTTACGCTTTTCACATTTCCAGTTCCACAGTATTTTTTTAAAGCAAAAATGTTTACCTGCTTGATGGTTTGGTTACATTAGTGAGTCGCCTCTAAGATAAAAAGGTTTAAAAAGGTTGCAAAAGAAGCAGAAAGCAAGATTGCAAGGTGTAGTTATTTTAATAACTCATTTTAAAAGTTGTTTTTGCTTTAAAGTTGTTTCTTTTTCATCGATCGCCTCCTCATTGGAAGTGCCAGTCCCTCTTTCCATGTCCCTTACTTTCTGGTTGTATCTCACCTTGTCCCTGCAGATATCTAACAGAGTATTTCAATTTTTGGTTTGGGTTTTTGGTCCTTGGAGACCTAATTCCCTCACTTTACTTAAGGTTGTTTCAATTCAAGTCATTCTTTTCAGATGTGTGAATGAGGTCTCCCTGTAGAGATGTGTGTGCACATGCATTAGCAAGAGAAGACTGGTGTGGGCAATAGGTTTGAGAACATTAGAGCATGGAGCAGTGGAATTAGAGCACCATGGCATTGTACAATAAAAGATAACTGGAGGTACATATCTGTGAAATCTAGATATGCACAAATTGTCGATTCCAGTTTTGCTCTTAGGAGGCACCAACAAGTGAGTACACATTTTCCAGAGGAAAGAGAGGGGGGAGAAAAAGGAAATAAACCGAGGTCACCCTTGGACGATTCCTCCTGACAAGTTCCAAAACAATAATAACAGATAACGCTCTTGTATTTCATCCTCTGTCACTGTACGAAAAATAAACTCACTTAGAACGTAGAACAGTACAGCACAGCAACAGGCTCTTCAGCAGACCATGTCTGCACCGACCATGAGGTCATTCAAAATGAATCCCATTTGCCAGCACATGTTCCTCTATTCCCTACATTCATGAGCCTAAGTCTCTTACATTGATATCATGCCTGCTTCTACCATTCCCCAGCAGTGCATTTCAGAAACATATCACCTCATTCTTAACCCCCACCCCCTTAAACTTATGCCCCAGGTATTTGACATCGCCACCCTGGGAAAATGACTCTGACTATTCCCCTGATGCTTCTCACAATTTTATATACTTCCACCAGGTCATGAAAAGAGTGAAAAAGATAAATGGAAGGAACAATTAAAACAAACTTTAGAAACAGAACATAGGAAAACAGGAGACAGACGGATTCTGATGAGTTGAAATGAAACCAAGAAGTGGAAAAGCAAAGATACACATGCACTGCAAACGTGGTGTGAAAAAATTAAAGATTTAACTCCAAGGTCAAACTAACTCTCATGTTAAGCCATTAGTTAGATTGGCATTACATTATTCTCACCTAAGCTACATTTTAAGAATATGCTTGTGTATTTAATTTTGGAATATAATTGCTAGCTGAGACATTTTAACATTTCATTTAGTATTTTATAAAGAACTAGATGCACACATGAATCCAGACAGTTCTGCATCTGTCTTGTAAATAGCAATTCCATTCAGAAATCCTTCTGCAAATTTCTCTCTGGATATTGAATAATCAATTCTTGGAAGCATGTATGTGGAGGGGCAATATGCCCTTGCTTTATTCCATTCTCTCCCATTCGTTACCTGAAGAGACTGATGTGTTAAAACTCTGTGAAAAAGCAAATATTACTGTTAAAATGTATTACTGTTAGAATGCAAACAGAATATGTCAAATTCTCAATCTCTGAGTCGCATGTAGATAGGAAATTGAAGGTGGTGTTTGATATGCTTTCCTTTATTGGTCAGAGTACTGAGTATAGGAGTTGGGAGGTCTTGTTGCAGCTGTACAGGACATTGGTTAGGCCATTTTTGGAATATTGCTTGCAATTCTGGTCTCCTTCCTATCAGAAGAATGTTGCAAAACTTGAAAGGGTTCAGAAAAGATTTACAAGGGTGTTGCCTGTGTTGGAGAATTTGAGCTATATGGAGAGGCTGAACAGGCTGGGGCTATTTTCCCTGCAGCGTTGGAGACTGAGGGGTGACCTTATAGAGGTTTATAAGATCATGAAAGGTATGGATAGGGTAAATAGACAAGGTCTTTTCCCTGGGGTGGGGAAGTCCAGAACTAGGGGGCATATGTTTGGGGTGAGAGGGCAAAGATATAAAAGAGACCTAAGGGGCAACATTTTTATACAGAGGGTGCTACGTGTATGGAATGAGCTGCCAGAGGAAGTGGTGAAGGCTTGTACACTTGCAACATTTAAAAGGCATCTAGATGGGTATATGAATAGGAAGGGCTTGGAGGGATATGGGCCAGGTGCTGGCAAGTGGGAGTAGATTAGGTTTGGATATCTGGTTGGCATGGATGAGTTGGACCGAAGGGTCTGTTTCCATGGTGTACATCTCTATGACTCTATTGTTCCAAGATCTTCATATGTTTAAGGTTTGCCTTTATCTGGAGAAGTCAGACAATATGGGGTTTCTGACTACAATTTGTGCTGGAAGGAAATTTTATAAAGGCTAATTATTTGCCTAATACTTACAAAGAGATAAAGAGATAACTTCAGCGAGAGCATGAACTTTCCCAAATACACAACAGAAAAGAATTAAGATTCCTGCGATGATAATTTTACCGGTGAATAGCACTGTACCAACTCACACATGAAACAATGGAAGAAGAGGGCTATGCACATTTATGTGGTCTCTCAAACACTACCCAACAAATCACTGTCTTCATTATGAATAGTGTAACCTGTGAAAGGATGTTTGTAATTATGCTTCATTGTATATTTTGCCTCAATACATTCAGAGGAAGATTTCTGAAATCAAATAGTGAACAGCTCTCGAATGAAAAGTTACCTTTGAAAGCACCAAAGCCATATTTGAGTAGTATAATGCAGTTCTGGATTGTTGTGTACTGAACTTAAAATTTTAAGTGTAGTACAAAGTAAAGAACAATGTCACATAGTGGTTAGCACTGCTGCCTCACAGCGCCAGAGACCCGGGTTCAATTCCCGCCTCAGGCGACTCTGTGTGGAGTTTGCACATTCTCCCAGTGTCTGTGTGGGTTTCCTCCGGGTGCTCCGGTTTCCTCCCACAATCCAAAAATGTGCAGGTTAGGTGAATTGACCATGCTAAATTGCCCATAGTGTTACGTGAAGGGGTAAATGTAGGGGAATGGGTCTGGGTGGGTTGCGCTTCGGCAGGTCGGTGTGGACCTTTTAGGCTGAAGGGTCTGTTTCCACACTGTAAGTAATTTAAAAAAAATTGGCTTTGTTCTATAGGATATTATGGGAAATAGTATCTCACAAAACTGATTGAATTTTTTGAAGTAATAACAAAGTTGATTGATGAGAGCAGAATGGTGGATGTGATCTATATATACTTCAGTAAGGAATTCGACAAGGTTCCCCATGGTAGACTGGTTAGCAAGATTAGATCACATGGGACAGAGGGGGAACTAGCTATTTGGATGCAGAACTGGCTTGAAGGTGGAAGACAGTGGGTGGTAGTAGAGGGTTGTTTTTCAGACTGGAGGCCTGTGACCACAATGATCACTGCTGGGTCCACTGCTTTTCATCATTTATTTAAATGATTTGGATGTGAACGTAGGAGATATGGTTAATAAGTTTGCTGATGACACCAAAATTGGAGGTGTAGTGGACAGCAAAGGTTACCTCAAATTACAACGGGATCTTGATCAGATGGGCCAATGGGCTGAGGAGTGGCAGATGGAGTTTAATTTAGTTAAATGAAAGATGCTACATTTTAGAAAGACTAATCAGAGCAGGACTTATACACTTAATGATAAGGTCCTGGGGAGTGCTACTGAACAAAAAGACCTTGGAATGCAGGTTAATAGTGAATGTAGGTTTGCTCACTGAGCTGGAAGGTTTGTTTTCAGACGTTTTGTCACCATACTAGGTAACATCATCAGTGAGCCTCCAGTGAAGCACTGGTGGCATGGCCCACTTTTTATTTAAATGTTTAGGTTTCCTTGGGTTGGTGAGGTCCTTTCCTGTTGTTATGTCATGTCCTGTTCTTTTTGTCAGGGGGTGGTAAATGGGATCCAAGTCAATGTGTTTGTTGATGAGTTCCGGTTGGAATGCCATGCTTCTAGGAATTCTCATCCATGTCTGTTCGGCTTGCCCCAATCTCACTAATATCTTTACATATAGATGAGGAAGGACACCACTTCGACTGGGACAACACATCCCTCCTAGGAAAATTTGCTAGCAGGTTCATAGCTGCTTGAAAGTGGAATCACAAGTAGATAGGATAGTGAATGAGGCATTTGGTATGCTTGCCTTTATTGGTCAGAGGAGAAAGTGAGGACTGCAGATGCTGGAGATCAATGTCAGAGATGTGGTGCTGAAAAAGCACAGCCAGTCAGGCAGCACTGAGGAGCAGAAGAATCAACATTTCAAGCATAAGCTCATCATCAGGAATGAGGCTTAGGGCCTAAGGGGGCACAAAAAGAGGGAGGATTAGTGGTGGGCCTGGGGGGGGAAGGTAGGAATTCCATAGGTAGATGAAGGTGGGGGTGAAGGTGATTGGTCGGAGAGGAGGGTGGAGCAGATAGGTGGGAAGGAAGATGAACAGGTAGGATAGTTCAAGAAGGCAGTGCTGAGTTGGAAGGTTGGATCTGGGATAAGGTGGGAGGAGGGGAAAATGAGGAAACTGATGTAATCCACATTGACCCCATGTGGTTGGAGCGTCCCAAGGTGGAAGATGAGGTGTTCCTCCTCCAGGCGTCGGTGGTTCGGGTTTGACAGTGGAGGAGGCCTAGGACCTGCATATCCTTGGTGGAACGGGAGCGGAGTTGAAGTGTTCAGGCACAGGACAGTGGCGTTGTTTAGTTTAGGTGTTCCAGAGATGCTCTCTGAAACAATCCGCAAGTTGGCGCCCTGTCTCTCTAACGTAGAGGAGACCATATCAGGAGCAACGGTCACAGTTGATGATGTTTATGGAAGTATAGGTGAATCTCTGTCGGATGTGGAAGAAACCTTTGGGGCCTTGGATAGAGATGAGGGGGGGAGATATGGGTGCGGAAGGAACCTTTGGAGCCTTGGACCGAGGTGTGAGAGGTGTGGGTCCTTCCACATCCGACAGATTCACCTACACTTTCACACACGTAATCTACTGTGTCCTTTGCTCCAATGTAGTCACCTCTACATTGGGGAGACAGGACGCCAACTTGCGGATTTCAGAGAACATCTCTGGGACACCCAAACCAACAACCCCAACACCTTGTGGCTGAACACTAACTCCCCCTCTCACATGCAGGTCCTGGGCCTCCTCCAATGTCAAATCCTAACCACCCGATGCCTGGGAGAGGAACGCCTCATCTTCCACCATGGGAACTTCCAACCACATGGGATCAATGTACATTTCAACAGTTTCCTCATTTCCCCTCCCACCTCATCCCAGATCCAAACTTCCAACTCAGCACCACCCTCTATCCTACTTGTTCAATCTCCTTCCCACCTATTCACTCCACCCTCCTATCACCTTCACCCCCCACCTTCTACCTATCGCATTCCCAGCTACCCCCCCACCCCCACCAACCCTCCGCCCCCATTATCTCTTATTCCTGGTGAAGAACGTATGTGCGAAACATCCACTCTCCTGCTCTTCAGATGCTGCCTGACCGGCTGTGCTTTTCCAGTACCACACTCTTTGACTTTATTGGTCAGAGCATTGAGCATAGGAATTGGGAGGGCATGTTGCAGCTATACAGGACATTGGTTAGGCCACTTTTGGAATGTTGTGTGCAATTCTGGTCTCCCTGCTATAAGAAGGTTGAAACTTCAAAGGCTTCAGAAAAGATTTACAAGCATGTTGCCAAACTTGAGCTGTAGAGAGAGGCTGAATACACCGGGGCTATATTGACTGGAATATAGGAGGCTGAGAGACTGGATAGGGTGAATAGATTATCTTTTTCCCAGAGTGGGTGAGTCCAAAACTAGAGGGCACAGGTTTAAGCTGAGAAGGGAAAAATTTAAAAGTGTCCCTAAAGGGCAACGTTTTTACACAATGGGTGGTGCATGTATGGAATGAGCTGCCAGAGAAAGTGGTGGAAGCTGATACAATTAAAACATTTAAAAGGCATCTGGATGGGTATATGAATAGGAAAGTCTTAGAGAGATATAGACCAAATACTGGCAAATGGGACTGATTTATTAACGATACCTGATCAGAATGGACGAGTTGGATGGAAGAGTCTATTTCTGTGCTGTATACCTTTGACTCTAAATCCATGAATTGATATTCAGAATTTCTCACGCTACAATAAAGTGCTGCTGGAATTAACTTATTTTACTGTACGCATTGATACCAAAATGAGAGTCAATTAAATTGGCTGTCAAACTTGCTGTATTAGAATAGTGACGACAGTTCAAACCTACCTTATTGGCTGTAAACAGCTTTGGAAAGCCAGTAGTCATGGAAGTTACTATATAAATGCACTGGTCTGTTTTGAAAATAGGTTAACCATATAGATAAATTAATTTGAGAATTCACTTTTTCAAAATTATCTGGCATCTGCTCAATGTGCACAATAGAGTCAGTACTACTTTAATGACAACATCTTTAAAAGGAGACACAAAAAATAAGATGCCAAAGATTAGATCTTAGAAGCATTGGCCAATCATGTAGATATCATATACTTGGAGTTTTGTCTATGAATAATTTATCAAGGTAGAGACAGCAGCATTCACTGATATTAACAGAACAAAGGCAAGGTGCAAATCTTTTGAACTCAATAAAAATACATTCATTTTAAAACAGGCAATGGAATTGATTTTACTAAAGGTCAATGAATTTCTCTTCAATAAAGTGCAGCAGCATCTTTTTTACACCCGTTATAGATGGGTTCGAATGCAATACTATTTTAGCTTTTATTGGAAAGTATTGATATAATAATACATGCAAACATGACTTTTTGATGTGTAAAATAATCTACAGCCAAATTAATTCTGCTAATACAATTTACTATTTATTGTTATTTGCGTTATGCCTGTCAAAACTCAAGCTGCGTTGTAACAAGCTGTGCTTTGATCATATTTGTGCGTCAATGAACAAATACCAGATTGGAGGAGAATGAGCAACTGTATCTACTCTTTCAGAAGAACTCAAACTAATTGAGAGAGTTCTAAACAAGAAATCAATTAAACAGTGTATTCAATAGCAAATTAGGCATTGACAGTGCAAGAGGAAAAAAGAAAAATTGGAACATAACTATTGAAGGGCATGTTAAATGAGGAGAGAAGAAAAAGTTTATTTTTGTTTAAAATTGATAAACAATTGAAACGTGAAGGAACAAAGCTTACTTCTAATAATTAAACATCATTACAAGTGTGTTGGACTGACAATAATTTAACACTTATTGCACAGTTATGAAAAGTGCTTAGACCAAGATGGATAAGCTAAACTTTCCAGTTAAGTTTCATAGAATCTGTACAGTTTGGAAGCAGGCTATTCAGCCCATCGAGTCCATATCGACCTTCAAAACAGCATCCCACCCAAACCCAAATCCCACCCCTGAATTTCCCCATTGTTAATCCATCTAACATACACACACAGAATTACTAAAATGCAAATACAGAAACCTTACACCATTTCATTCATTTAAATGGGGTGCCAGACAATTAGGTGCCGTTTTTGTGAAATTAATAGCACAGCGGCACATCTATGAATACAAGATTTTAATATCTGTGTTTAACTATGCACCTGCCCACAACAGAATTTGATGTGCTATTTGCACTGCAATAAATAGTAGCTTTACTATAATTTGGATTGCAGTTTTCAGGCTCACACATTTTCAGAATACTGATTGTACCTCCTTACATGTGGTAATTTCTGGTTCCACAAACTTTGCAGTTCAGTATGTCCTGTCAACGCAAGTCTTGCAGTACTTCTGGTTTTCCAGACATGTGTTAGCAGGTAAGGAGATCATATTTATTCTCCAAAATATCTGATTTTTACCTGATGTTGGGCAGCATCTAAACAAGTATAAATACTCCCATGCTGACCCTGACAGGTGACATTCCACCATCCAACAAATTCTACAGTCTAGCAAAGGCATGGTTCCAAGACTACCAGATTGTGGAGATACCACCAGTACATTCTTTTCAAATAATTGCCTTTGAATACATTTGTGGACATCAATTTGCTACTTCTCAATTATAAATAAAATGTTTTGCAATTGTACATTTTTAACAAACTCTAATCAAAATAACCTCACCTATACCTTTAGCTTACTAGCTTCATTTTGGCATGCTTCTCCAACAGCCATCAAATTAGACATGTTATGAAGGAAATTCAAGTGAAAGGTATTTATATAAAGAAATTAACAGCCGGTTACATAGAAGAGGTGACAAATAGATATCAAAGGAATCAAGAAACAGCCAATTCAAAACTGATACCAAAACAGTAACGCCAAATTTAAAATCACAAAATGATAAGACTATCAAAATCTGTGTAAAACAACAAAAGGATTGCTGTAAATAGAGGAAATCACCTTAAAATTACAAAGGGGATCTAGTCACTCATGTAAGGCAGAAACTTATCTAACTTTGCAAAATAAATAATCACTGCAAACGCAGAGTTCAAACTGTTTTAAAAAGACACAATTATGCAAAACATATTCACCGCCAACCTATTCAGATTTATTACTGCATACCTTTGAAGCAGGTGGGACTTGAACCTAGGCCTCCTTGGTCAGAGGTATGGACACACCAACAGCACCAATACAGCAGTTATGATCATTATGAAGGGGATTATTTTCTAATCAACCTGTTCAGAGATACTAGCACATGCTTCTGGAGCAGGTGGGACTTGAAATTAAGTTCCGTGCTTGAGAGTTAGGGAAACTACCACTGTGTCACAAGATGACCATTGTGTGATGTGTAATGAACAACCATGTTCAGCTGTTTAAGACCATCAGATCATACAAAATACCAACAGGAACAGAATGTTCAGCCCTTCAATAGGATAATGGCTGACCTGATATTCCTCACATCTACTTTCCTTCCTTTTTCCTGGTTTATTTGATTTGCTTATTTATTAAGAATCTGTCTCAACCTTAATATATACATACACACACAGGCTCTGTCCCCACAACTTTCTGTGGAAGGAGATGCAAAGACACCCAACCTTCAGAAGAAATTACTTCTCAATTGAACCTTAAATTACTACCCCTTTATTCTGAGACTATGTCCTCTGGTTTGAGACTCGCCCATGAGGGGAAACATCCTCCCAGCATTTACCCTGTCAAGCACCTTCAGAATCCTGTATGTTTCAATTAAATCATCTCTCATTCCTCTAAATCCCAATGAATTGAGTCCCAACCTGTTTAACTGTTAGTCAGAAGGCAATCCCTTGTTACTGGGCATCATATGATTGGACTTTCTCCAAACCGTCTCTAAATAAACATCATCTTTCCTTAAATAAGAGGACCAAATCTGCTCATAGTTCTCTGGATGTGGTCTCACCAGCACCTTATACAGTTGCAGTAAGACTTCTGTACACATATACTTCAACATTGTTGAAATAAGGACAATTGTTCCATTAGCCTTCCTGATTAGCTGCTGCACCGGGTTTCTCACCCGCACAAAGCGCAGCCCTCCAATCCCAACCTCACCATCAAGCCATCAGATAAAGGAGGTGCAGTGGTAATCTGGCGCACTGACCTCTACACCGCTGAAGCCAAACGCCAACTCGAGGACACCTCTTCCTACCACCCCCTCGACCATGACCCCACCCCCCATCACCAAACCATCATCTCCCAGACCATACAGAACCTCATCACCTCAGGAGATCTCCCACCTCACAGTCCGGGAAACCCGCACTGCCCGGTTCTACCTTCTTCCCAAGATCCACAAGCCTGACCACCCTGGCTGACCCATTGTCTCAGCATGCTCCTGCCCCAATGAACTCCTTTCTACCTACCTCAACACTGTCCTATCCCCCCTAGTCCAGGAACTCCCCACATACGTTCGAGACACCACCCACGCCCTCCACCTCCTCCAAGACTTCCGTTTCCCCGGCCCCCAATGCTTCATCTTCACCATGGATATCCAATCCCTTACACCTCCATCCACCATGACTAGGGTCTCCAAGCCCTCCGTTTCTTCCTCTCCCGACATCCCCAACAGTACCCTTCCACTGACACTCTCATTCGTCTGGCCGAACTGGTCCTCACACTTAACAATTTCTCCTTCGAATCCTCCCACTTCCTCCAGACCAAAGGGGTCGTCATGGGCACCCATATGGGCCCCAGCTATGCCTGTCTCTTTGTTGGCTACGTAGAACAGTCCATCTTCCGTAATTACACCGGCACCACTTCCCACCTCTTCCTCCACTACACTGATGACTGCATTGGCGCCACCTCGTGCCCCCGCGAGGAGGTTGAGCAATTCATCAACTTCACCAACACATTCCACCCTGACCTTAAATTTAACTGGACCATCTCTGACACCTCCCTCCCCCTCCTGGACCTCTCCATCTCCATCAGTGACGACCGACTTGACACTGACATTTTCTACAAACCCACCGACTCCCACAGCTACCTGGATTACACCTCTTCCCACCCTACCTCTTGCAAAAATGCCATCCCATATTCCCAATTCCTCCGCCTCCGCCGGATCTGCTCCCAGGAGGACCAGTTCCACACAGAAAACACCAGATGGCCTCCTTCTTTAGAGACCGCAATTTCCCTTCCCACGTGGTTAAAGATGCCCTCCAACGCATCCCATCCACATCCCGCACCTCCGCCCCCAGACCCAACCCCTCCAACCGCAACAAGGACAGAACGCCCCTAGTGCTCACCTTCCACCCTACCAACCTTCGCACAAACCAAATCATCCGCCGACATTTCCGCCACCTCCAAACAGACCCCACCACCAGGGATATATTTCCCTCCCCAATCCTCTCCGCCTTCCGCAAAGACCGTTCCCTCCGTGACTACCTGGACAGGTCCATGCCCCCCTACGACCCACCCTCCCATCCTGGCACTTTCCCCTGCCACCGCAGGAACTGTAAAACCTGCGCCCACACCTCCTCCCTCACCTCTATCCAAGGCCCCAAAGGAGCTTTCCACATCCATCAAAGATTTACCTGCACATCCACTAATATCATATATTGTATCCGTTGCTCCCGATGCGGCCTCCTCTACATTGGAGAGACTGGGCACCTCCTAGCAGAGCGCTTTAGGGAACACCTCCGAGACACCCGCACCAATCAACCAAACCGCCCCGT
This sequence comes from Chiloscyllium plagiosum, assembly GCF_004010195.1. Classification (NCBI taxonomy): domain Eukaryota; kingdom Metazoa; phylum Chordata; class Chondrichthyes; order Orectolobiformes; family Hemiscylliidae; genus Chiloscyllium; species Chiloscyllium plagiosum. Next base: position 47,585,849 of record NC_057725.1, on the reverse strand, counting down.
GGCCCAACATTCCACCTAATGTACTCTATGCTACTTTCTCCCCACCCCACCCTCCTCTCACTTATCTCTCCACCTTTCAGGCTCTCTGCCTGTATTCCTGATGAAGGGCTTTTGCCCTAAACGTCGATTTTACTGCTTCTCGGATGCTGCCTGAACTGCTGTACTGTTCCAGCACCACTCTAATCTCGACACTGGTTTCCAGCATCTGCAGTCATTGTTTTTACCTGCTAGCTTTCTATGTTTCATAAACAAGTACCAAGTCCCCTTGCGTTGTAACTTTCTGCAGTTTTTCTCCAATTAAATAATACTGTTGTTTTGTTCACCAGAATTAATAACTAAATTTCCCACATTAATCTTCTTTTGCCAACTTTTTATCCACCTACTTAACCTATCAACATCTCTCTGTAAAATGTTCGTATCTATCTCACAACTTACCTTTCCACCTAATTCTGTTGTCTGTAAACATGGCCACAGTACATTTACATCCTTCTTTCAAGTCATTACTGTGTATTGTATTGTAATCAGTGGGGTTTCATTGGGATCGGTTAACAATTTGAAAAAGAATCTATTATCTCACTTACTGTTTGCTACCATTAGTCAATACTCTAACATTACCCATATACTACCTCTAACATCATGGATTCTTATCTTATGTCTTAATCATTTGTGAGGTACCTTGTTGAACACTTTCTGGAAGTCCAAATAAAACACACCTACTGGATCCCCTCTATCCGCTCTGTTCAAGATTTCCTTGAAAAGCTCTAATAAATTAGTCAGATAAAATTTCCCTTTCATTAAGCCATGCTGACTCTGCTTGACTAGATCATGATTTTTTAAAATATTCCACTATTTCCTTAATAATTGTTTACAATACTTTTCCAACAATAAGTGTTCAACTAATCTGCCTATAGCTATCCACATTTACCTCCTTGCCTTATTGAATAGGGGTGTTGCTTTGGTAGTTTTCAAATCCTCTGCTACGCCCTCAGAATCCAAGGACTTTTGCAAAATTAGAAATAATGTATCCACTATCTGTGTAGTGACTTCTTTTATGATTCTAGGATGCAAGCCATTATTTTGAACTATCCATTGGTAGTAAACTTCCAAGAGAACTTAGATTCTGGAAAAGTTCCAGTAGATTAGAAAAATGCTAATGTAACACCTTTATTAAGAAGGAAATTTTAAAAAGGTAACTCAAGAGTCATAAGTTCATAAAAATTTACAGCATGGAAACAGACCCTTCAGTCCAACTCATCCATGCCTACCAGATATTCTAAATTAATCTAGTCCCATTTGCCAGCACTTGGCTCATATCCCTCTAATACCTTCCTTTTCATATACACATCCAGATTTTTTTAAAATGTTGTAATTGTACCAGCCTCCACCACTTCCTCTGGCAGCTCAATCCATACATGCACCAACTTCTGAATGAAAAAATTGCATTTTAGGTCCCTTTTTAAAATTTTTGCCTTTCACTCTAAGCCTATACCCTCCAGTTCTGAACTCCCCTACCCCAGAAAAAAGACCTTGTCTATTTATCCTATCCATGCCCCTCATGATTTTATAAACCTCTACAAGGTCACCCCTCAAGCCTTCAATGCTCCAGGGAAATCAGCCCCAGCTTATTCAGTCTCTCCTTATAGCTCAAACCCTCTAATCCTGGCAAACTCCTTGTACATCTTTTCTGAATCCTGTCAAGTTTTACAACATCTTTCTTATAGGAGGGAGACCAGAATTGCGCATAATATTCCAAAAGTGGCCAAACTAATGTCCTGTACAGCCTCAGTTAGCTTATCAAATGTTATTGTGAAAATATTTCAGTCTATTACAAAAGGATGTACGAACAGAGGATTTAGAAATGTATCATATGATTAAGAAAAATAAGTGCAACTTCACAAAGGGAAATTAATGTCTAATTATTGCCAGATTTAATATACCTGTATATTTGGAATTTGATAAGGTACCACACATTAGCTACTTGCGAGGCTACATTTTTGGAAGGTAGTATATTAACTTTGATAGAAAATTGGTTATCTAATTGAATGGAGAGAGTTGGACATGGAAAGCAGTTTCTGATGGCAACAATAATTAGTGGAGTACTATTGGGATCAATCATGGGGCCACAATCATTTACAATATACCCAAATCACTTGAATGAGCAAACTGCTACACAATAGTCAAGTTTAAAAATGGCAAAATGGGAAGTCAAGTGCCTGCAAAAGGATATACAAGCCATTCTGCTATAATGCACTTTTTGTTAACATGAATTCACTGTAACACAAGTTACAAATTTGGGACACTGCTTCTAAAGCATTAACTTTTAAAACATGTGTTGGCTGTAACACGATTACATCGCCAACACTAAACACGGTTTATAAAGTGTGATGTAATGTGGGGCTGCACAAGAACGCAACTATTGCATTATTGAAGAACTGCTTGTAGACAGATTTAGTGAGTGGGCAAAAAGTCAGTAGGTAGCATATAATGTGGGAAAATGTGAAGTTATGCACTTTGGCAGGAAGACTAGAAGGGCTGACTATTATTTAAATGGCAAAAAAACTGCAAAAAAAGCTACCGCACAAATGGAATTGGGAGTCCTGATACATAAATCTCAAAAAGCTAGCATCCAAGTTCATCAACTATTAGGGAAGGCAAATAGAACATTAGCCTTTATTTTAAAAGGGAATAGAATGTCAAAATAGGGATGTCTTGCTAAAATGATACAATGGTCAGATCACAGCAAAAACTGCTAAGCGTTTTGGTCCCCCTTATCTGTGGAAAGGTATACTGGCATTGAAGCAGTCCAGAGAATGTTTACTAGTCTGATCCCAGGTTGGAGGTCTATCTTATCAGGAGAGATTGAGTAGGTTGGGCCTATCCTCAGAGCGTTTCATAGAATGAGGTCACTGTATTGAAACATACAAGGTTCTTAGGGTTTGACAGGCTAGACATAGAAGGTTGTGGAAGTCAAATCATTTATTCACCCCTACCTTACTAAAAATGTCTATTTTCTACTTGTCACAATACTTCAAACCTTCTTAATCAGTTAGATTCCACCTAAGGCAAAAGTCTGTCCAAATCACAAAAAAAAGGTTCTGCAAGATCCAACTTTCATAAATATTTCTCTCACACAAACGACTTATCCCAAAAGATTATCTGTTATGTATGGAAATAACTACAATGATCCATCCAACCATATCTACAAACAGCATGGTCAATACCCCAGGCCTTTCAACAATCTAGGACTTCAGATATCTTCTCCATTCTTCCTCTTTGTATCACTTCACAATTTCCACCTGGCGAATTGATTTCCCATACATACATGCATAAATATACAAAGTGAAAGTGCGACCGTGTTTGGATCCAAAATCTTACAATTGCTAGGAGCCAGTTATTTTGAACCAGATCAAACCACCTCAAAACATGTCAAAGACCCCACATGCAATAAAATGAATCAGCAATAAAATAGATTGTCTCACATGCAATACCAGCAGCAGGAAGAGAGCCCAAGTTTTTAGCTATAGCAAAGAGAGATATGTAGCAGCTTTCACAACCCCAATGACTGAAAGCTAAATTAAAAATCCCGGTTCTATGGCAGCTTGGCCCCACCCATCCAGGCTGCTTCTATTGTTCCTCTCTTCATAAAAAAAAGGACAAAATACACCTCTTAAAGCTACACTATCATCACACACCATAGTTACATCTTCAAAGCATGCACAAAGAAATATACTTGTTCTCAGGATATACTATGATTCCACCAATAGCGATTCATATATAAAGAACAAACTTCTTTGGTCTTTATTTCAGCAGACCTAAGATCAGTGAAGTGCGATAGCAGTGAGATACCGGGAATCAAGATCTTCACAAGCTGATTTCTGTACATTTTAATGTTAAAATTAAATTATTGTTTCTCCTCAGTTTCTGCAATGAGTAATAAAATTGATATCAATCTTCAGCTCAACACTCTCTATCCTTTGATCTAACTGCCTCATGCTTTCTAAGCATTACACCCATATAGACCACACTGCCTAAATTTAGTTGGAAGTCACATGACACCAGGTTATAGTTCAACAGGTTTATTTGAACTCGCAAGCTTTCACAGCACTGCTCCTTGTTTAGAAGGCATATGGGAGTTGGCTTTCATTAGCAGGAGGATTGAGTTTTAAAGCCTAAAGTTATATTGTAGCTCCATAAGAGTCCTGGTTAGACCACACTTGAAATATTGTGTTCAGTTTTGGGTGCATTATCGGAAAGCTGTGGAAGCTTTAGAGAGGATGCAGAGGAGATTTACCAGGATGCTGTCTGGACTGGAGGTCATGTCTTATGAAGAAAGGTTGAGGGAGCGAGGGTTTTTCTCATTGGAGCAAAGAAGGATGAGCAGTGACTTGATAGAGATGTACAAGGTAATGAGAAGCATAAATAGAGTAGATAGCCAGAGACTTTAGCCCAGGACAGAAATGGCTGCCATGAGGGGTCATAATTTTTAAGGTGATTTGGAGAAAGTATAGGGGAGATGTAAGAGGTAGGTTCTTTATGCAGAGACTGATGGGTGCGTGGAATGCACTGCCGGCAATGGTAGTAGAGTCAGATACATTAGGGATATTTAAGCAACTCTCTTCCATAGGCACATGGAAGATAGTCCAATGAAGGGTATGTAGATTAGTCTGGACTTAGAGTGGGATAAAAGGCTGGCACAACATCGAGGGCTGAAGGGCCTGTACTGAGCTGTACTGTTCTATATTCTATGTAACCCTGGTAATTCTTGTAGGAAGCATGCTTTAAGGTATTTCACAGATCAAGCTTAATGATCCTTGTAAATCTTTTCTGAACCCTTGCAAGTTTCCTCTTAGCCTGCAATTCAACCGACACTTCCGAATATCCATTTTCTCGCTTTCTCTTTAGCTCCCATCTTTGATGTCCCATCTTCAGGAAACCCTTTTCTCACCCAATCCTATTACAGTGCTCCACTCCCACCATCCCATTTTGCTCACCTAAGTGAGTAATTTGAGTATACTCCCTGGCCCATATTAAACATCACTGAACTTCACCTGGGCCACAAGATTACTGGAACAGGCAAATCAAATCTGCATCCAAATATTAAGGGTGTGAAACACATCTCCTCTGTGGCATGTAATCTGAACCATACCTTCAAATGTGTACTCTTGTATACTTCGATCCAAATTGATATCTGTGTCTTCAATGAACTGGACTTTACACTTTGGAATATCGTTCAGATCCTCTCCAGCATCTTACCTGCTTTTAAAGGTCCAGTTCTTCAACCAAGTTTATGGCCACAGCTTCAATATTTCCAAGTTTGATCTGGCATCCATTTTCATCAAGCTTGATCTGTGAAATACCTTAAAGCATGCTTCCTACATTAAAGATGTTTTATAAATTCATGTTATCACAGTTGTTAAAGAAATGTCTTAAGTACGCTTAATTTTCAGATAAAAGAGTAATCACAGTCACACTGTGCAACAAAGATAATCAACCCTTTCTCCAGAGACAAAGGATGTCAAATGATATATTGTATAATGGTATTAAGCCGTCAATCACCTGTAGGGCTGCCTGGGGCAACATATTCATCTCTATGTGTCAGTAACTCTAAACAATTACCTTTGTCTGCTTGCTGTGTTCATGTTTGTAAATCTTTACAAAATCAAGACAAATTTAATTGGCAGTAAATGATAAACACAACCAACTCTATTAAATCAGATTTAACATTTACCCTCCCATTCACAAAAATGACATTTCACTAGTTCCTAACTAGTAAAATGAATAAGTGGCTGTAGCAGTAAGTTTATAATGAAGACTAAATAGCTGACAGATCCCTGACATAACTACTTCTACTTGGATTTGTAGAAGAATAGATTAGGAACAATTGTTCGACTTACAAAAAGATGACAAATATTCCTCTGAGCAAATAACTGCTGATTAACTCTGCTCCTTGGAGAAAACCAGAATGTACATTTCATAATTGAACAAAGCTATCAACTGTAGGAATTACAAAAGCAACTGTCTACTGCAAAAGGCTCATGAGACTAGAAAGCCCAATGAGTAACTCAGCTTCTGTTCAATGATCAATTTGAGCTGCCTAATACTTGGATGGATTGAATATTGGGGTTAATATTTCTGCTTATATTTCTTTATTTCTTCACATCCATTTGAAAATGGTCTCAAGGTGAAAAGGAATTAAAACTCATTAAATTGACATGGTTGTGAACTTCAGATTATGGGATGAGACAATCTGTAAATTGCACTGCTGGAAAATGAGGCTGAAGTAATAATGAGGAGCAAAGAAATGGTGGAGAAACTGAATAGATAATTTGTATCAGTTTTCACAGTGAAGCTAGCACCAGCACACTAGAACTTCAAGAGAGTTGAGGCAGAGGGAAGTGTAATTCCCATCACTAAGGAGGTGTGGCAGAAGTTGAAAAGTCTGAAGGTGGATAAATCACCTGGAACAGATGGATTACACCTCAGAGCTCTGAAGGAGATAGCAGAGGATATGGTGGAGGCATTGGTGACAGTGATCCTTCAGAAATCACTGGAATCAGGGAAGGTCCACACTAGAAAATGGCTAATATACCATTCTGTTTAAGAAGGAGGGAGACAGAAGTCAGGAAACTACAGGCCAGTTAGCCTGACCTCAGTCTTTGGTAAGATCGAAGTACTTGGAAGTGAATGGTAAAATACAGCTGAGTCGGCATGGTTTCATCAAGACAAGGTCATGCCTGATAAATCTATTAGAATTTGAGGATGACGCACAGGTTAGATGCAGGACAACCCCAGTGGATGCAATCTATTTGGATTTGACAAGGAGCTGCATAGGAGGTTGCTAAATTAGATAGGAGCCCATAGTGTTAGGGACAAGGTACTGGCATGGAGAGAGGATTGATTGACTAGCAGAAAGCAGAGAGTCAGGATAAATGGGTCTTTTCCAGGGTGGCAGGCAATGTCTATTGGAGTTCCACAGTAGTCAGTGTTGGGACAACTATTCATGTGATACATTAATGATCTGGACAAAGAAAGTGAGGGCTTTGTTGCTAAGTTTGCAGATGACACAAAGACAGGAGGAGGAACAAGTAGTGCTGAGGAAGCACAGGGGTTGAAGAAGGACTGGTTCATGCTAGGTGAGTGGGCAAAGAAATGGCAGATGGAATATAATCTGGGAAAGTATGAGGTTATGCACCTTAGTAGGAGGAATAGAGGCATAATCAGTTTTCTAAACAGGGAAATGCTTTGAAAATCTGAAACATGAAGGGTTTTGGAAGTCCTTGTTCAGGATTCTCTTAAGGCTAACATGCAGATTCAATTGACAATTAGGAAGGAAAATGCAATGTTGGCATTCATTTCAAGAGGGCTAGATTACAAGGGCAGAGTTGTACTGCTGAGGCTGTTTAAGACGACATTTGGAATATTGTGAGCAGTTTTGGGCCTTGTATATAAGGAAGGTATGCTGCCATAGGAATACTTCCAGAGAAGCATTACAAAAATAATCCTGGGCACAAAGGCACGGTGGCTCAGTGGTTGGCACTGCTGCCTCACAGCACTAGGGACCCGGGTTCAATTCCCACCTCTGGCATCTGTCTGTGTGGAGTTTTCACATTCTCCCTGTGTCTGCGTGGGTTTCCTCTGGCTGCTCTGGTTTCCTCCCACAGTCCAAAAAATGTGCAGGTTAGTTGAATTGGCCATGCTAAATTGCCCGTAGTGTTAGGTGTGGACTTGTTGGGCCGAAGGGCCTGTTTCCAGGGAATCTAATTTAGTGAAGGGCTTGTCAGGAGGGCGATTGAGGATTCTAGGTCTGTACCTGATGAAGTTTCGAAGGATGGGGTGGAGGGGAAGCTTAAACTACACAGAAGCCTGGATAGAGTGGTTGTGAACAAGATGTTTCCACTAGTAGGAGAGGTAGGACCCAAAGGTTCACCCTTACAGTGAAGGGTCAATGCTTTAGAACCAACTTGAGGTGGAATTTCTTCAGCCACAGGGTGGTGAATCTGTGGAATTCATGGCTGCTGACAGCTAATGGAACCCATTTCATTCAATGTCTTTAAACAGAAGTAGATAGGTTCTTGATTAAGGGTGTCAGGAAGAAGAACAATGAGAATTGCATCAGCCATGATCAACTGGCGGTGCAGACTCGATGGATCAAATTCTGCTCACATATCTTACTGACACACCATATAAGTATCGGGTAACTACTATCTCCAGCGAGTGAATCTAACCATCCTTCCCCTCAATTATTATGGTTAATTTTCTCATGATCAATGTCCTGGGAGTCACCATTGAGCAGAAACTGAACTGGACTTGCCTTATAAATACTGTGGCTACAAGTGCAGGTCAGATGCTGGGAGTTCTGTGACTTCCCAAAACCTACACGCTATCTACAAGGCACAAACCAGGTGTGAGGTGGATACTCTCCACTGACCTGGGTGAATGCAATTCCAACAACACAAGACACCATCTATACAAAGCAGCCTACTTGATTGGCAACTCAATCACATCCTCAGAAACTCACTGTTCTACCATTTCCCAATAGCAGATGTGTACACTGCACACACACAAATCATTAAAACTCCTTCATTAACACTTTTGAGACCTCTACCACTTAAAGCACAGTGGTAGCAGATACAAGAGAGCACCAATACCTGGCAGTTTCCTTCCTCAGTTGCACATCATCCTGACTAGGAAACAAATTATCTTTACTATCACTGGGTCAAAATCCTGAAACTTCCTTTCTACTAGCATGGTGTACATACCTACACCACTTAAGACTGCAGCAATTTAAGACAGCAATTGTCAAAT
>NC_057725.1:47558327-47576544 GCF_004010195.1 Chiloscyllium plagiosum | reverse complement strand
CTTCTCTGCTGTCTGCAAGATTCTCTCTTCAAGTACTTATTTTTGAAAGCAAAGACAGAATCTGCTTCCTCTACCATTTCAGACTGTGCTTTCCAGATTCTCATCAATCACTGTGCAGAAAGGTTCCTTTGGCTCTTTTGTCATGACTCCTTTTCCAATGGGAATAATTAATCTGTCGAGATAACTCTATTTTAAACACCTCTACCAAATCTCCTCCAAAGGAGGCAGGTAGGAATCACTCTGGTAAATACTTTCTACAACGCTCTAAAACCTTCACTTCATTTCGAAAGTCTGGCACAAAACATTCCAATGATAGCTAAATCTGTTTTATCATAATTCCCTTTTTTAAACTATGTCTATATACACAAAGCCAAAGATTTTGTGTTTTCTCAACCTTCCTTATTGCTTTCAATGATTTGTTTTCATATATCTTGGAATCTGCATTGCTCTTCCCCTGCATCTATCCACAGTGCCAACTTCTACCCCATTGAATTACAAGGAGGATGATAGAAATCTTGCAATAATTATAAGTTTTGCCTCATCTGCAAAATTTGAAACTGTTCCAAGACCAAATAATTAATGTCATGAAAAACACTGGTCTTAGCACTGATCCTTGAGAAATCCCACCATATACCTTTCTTCTTTCCAAAATTCAACTACTCTATTCATCACTACTCCATTTTCTGTCCAATGTTCTTTACTGCAGCTCAACACTACCTCTCTTATTCCATAGATATTAATGTTGTTAGTAAGTTTATTCTATAGATATTTATCAAACATCTTTTGGGAGTCCATGTATATTACATCAATCATTTTGCCTTAGTAACCCTTTCTCGCCTCCATGAAATTTTCAGTGCCATATGGAATAAGGGGAATATGGAATTAGGAGAGTTGTTTTCAGATGGGGCTAACACAAGACTGATGAGCTGAACTTCTGTGATCTAGCCATTCTTTGATCAAAAATTAGTTAAACATGATTTGCCTTTTTAAAAAATGCATTTCTGTTTTCTGTAATCAATCCACAATTACCTTTTGATTCTGAACCAGAAAATCATTCTTGCGTGCTAGTGAGGTTAAACTGATAGGTCTGTAGGTTTTGAGTTGATCCTTAGAGATATTTTTAATCAAACTGTTACAACACACCTCTGAACCAGATGGGACTTGAACCCAGACCTCCTGGGTAGAGATATTACCACAGCATCACAAAAATCAATATTTTGTTGAATATCAGGGTTACCACATTCTCACTACTTAGATATTTATTTAATTAATCCGTTCAGAGATGTAACTACACACCTCTAAATCAGTTGAGATGCCTCCTGGTTCAGTGGTAGGGACATTGCTATTGTACCACAAAAAAACTCCTTTTGTTTGAACAAGGGTGTAATATTTGCAACTTTCCAGTGTTCTAGAATCACCCATGTTTAAGCAAGCTTATGACCAGCACCTTCATAATTCATAACCTACTTCTCTCAACATCTATCTGAACCTGCTTTTTTGCCTATTTTCTAGTCCCACCTCTATCAAACTTTAGCCTAAATATTATCTTAAGTAGTTGCTTCATTTTGATTTTTTCAGTCATCTTCGGTAAATGGATATCTGTATAAAATACTCAAGTATGCCCTCTGCCTCTTTATATCAGTCTCCATTTTGGACTCCAACTGCTGCACTTTCCTTACTAACTTACTATTTATACGCCTATGGAAAACTTTCATGTTAGTTGTCAATTCCTTCTAATTCTCTTCCTTTACCATTTTTATTTCCCATTTAACTTCTACTCTGAACCTAACTATATTCAAAAACCAAATCAGAAATTGCTGGAAAAAGACTCAGCAGGTCTGGCAGCATCTGTTGAGAGAATCACAGTTAAGGTTTCAGGACCAGTGACCCTTCTTCAGAAAAGTGTAGTATATTTAGCATGGTTCAAAAAACTATGAATCTAACATCTCTCCTGCACCTTTTTTCGCCTTAATCTTGCTCTACTTCCTTTGCCATTCACGGTGCTCTGATTTTGGCTGCCTTACCCTTTCACAATGTACATGAATCCTCTACTGAAAAGCTCACTCAACCGCAAACATTTTAACTACATTTTTTGCCCATCTATTTCTGACTTCAGCGATGCCTGTCTCTGAAAGCCAACAGTTATTGGATACACAACAATGAAGTCACTCAGAGTTCTTTTATCAATGGTTACTGGTGTACAAACTACTGTAACATAACACTGAAATATCGCATCGGCTTCCTTCTGGATTGTTTGAATCCACAACAAACTCGCACGTTACCACTCAGGACCGTCTTTAGCTGGCCAAGCCTATAATCATCTCTGTGTCTTCGCCACACCTCCTGACGTGAGGTTTCCTCACTTCATTGAAATGTTTGGCCTCTGGAATTGTCACTGATCTTGGCATCTTTTTGGGCTACTTAGTTATCGTCTCTGTCCAGTGTACAATTTCATCCACCCTGCATATTTGAAATTGTTTGTTTTAGCTTGTCTTGGCCCAAGTAGTTTTACCATATATGGTCCAATCACCCTGCTCCAACTACATCATTATTTGGTCATCACTTTCTGCAGGGTCACTCTACCCGAGTGTTTAAACGTAATTCAACCCACTGTAAAGTTTTGTATGAGTTTTTATACTTCCAACCTTACTTAACAACAGTATGCTATAACCTCTTTTAAACTCGCAACCCTTTGAAATTAGCGTTATGTCAGCTAAATTGTGCTTTTTAGATTATTCCTTGCCCTTTCTATTGTTGATGTAAATCGTATGAAATGCTACAATCACTTTTCCTCTGTAGGCAACTACTCAATTTGATTGATTTCAGTATCCAAAACCAGCAAACCTCCCTTCCTGGTTAAGTCAGAAATATCTCAATGAAGGAAGTGTTCCTGAAAATGTGCAGAAGTGCTTTTCTTCTCTGCCCTGTACACCATATTACAGTCTAAACTAGAATAACTGAAGCTTTCATGCATGAAGCAGCCACCTTTTTCAAAGGTCAAAATACGATTGCTACACCAGGTCTGATGCTTTTCTTGTAATAATCAAGATTCTAACAGTTACAATAACCAAAGCTTTGACAAGTCAAGGTAAGAGAGTTGTCTAACATGGGAGATTCTGGTAACAAATTTCATATAACTACACTACGACGACTGCCTGACACTAAACTTTGCTTTTTTTTTGGAAACCATCCCTGCTATTTGAATGTTTGCATCTGCTACAAACCTTTTGCTCACTTAGTCTGCCTCACTTCCATTAAGCTTCATGAACACCAGCTGACCAAAAACTATCCTTCATATTCTATCCCGCTGTTGTTCATTCTGGACTCCAGGTGCTGCAGCACCTGCAGTTCAAAGTTCACATCCTCATGTGTAAGATCATTAATTGTATTACCCCTCCCCATCTCCAAACTCTTCCAGTTCTACCTTCTTCACAGAATTCTGCATCCCTCCAACTTTATCTGTTCCTCTTCCCTTCATCCTAGTCATCCAGGTCTTAATCTCTGGTAATCCCCTTCATAAACCTTTCTGCCTCCCCCTTTTCCTTTAAGAAATTGCTCAGAATTTACAACTTTGACTTGCTGCAGAAAGTTTTCCCATGGCTTGGCATTCATTTGTCCTTAAGACTTCTTTTCCATGTTACTGCTGCTGTGGCAATGCAAGTTATTTCACTGGACATTGTTTGGATGAGGAGGAGTATATAAATTCCTTTCCAATCAAATAACTCAAGAAAAAGCATTATAACTGACACATAATAGCAATTTTCATTTGAATATAATGATTTCTGAAGGTAACTAACTCTCTTCCACTCTTTACACAACGTAGTGAACAACCAAATCCAGCCAGAAATCACCAGAAATGGGAAGGCATCCGAGACAAAAAGAATAGGTTATATTTTGGATAAAGGCATTGATCTTTTTAAAAGCTGTAAACTCTGGGGAATCAATCACCTGTAAAAGGAGCTAGATGCTTCGTAACTTTGCCTTCCAACCAGCGAGTCATTTTTAATCAACCTGTTTGGAGATGTGATGACACACCCCTGGAGCAGGTGGGTCTTGAACCCCTGCCTCCTGGCTCAAAAATAAGGACTACCACTGTACCCCCAGACTCTTCTTTCAGAACTGGTGTGGTAGGCTGAAAAGGGAGTACAGTAAGAATGTATCCAATGCTGAAGTTATGGCTTATACATGAAGAAAATAATAAGCAGAGGGTTATTTTATCAAAAGTTGCAGTTTACCAGCAGTACAGTGATGAAGGTGCTACCAAAATCACAGTGAAAGAGGTGTTATTTAGACCCTGGATGAGTTGAAAATTTATTTTTAAAAAAGATGGTACTAGAAAGGTCGGTTGTTCTTTTAGTTGATATGTCACCAGACCAGATCAGATGCATTTGAGCTGAGGGAAATCGGTCAAAGGTTGTAGCAGCATCTTCTCTCCTGTAATCATTTTATGATTCTCTGATCTAATGTGGTCCCTTGCTGGACAGATAGAACAATAAATGATGCAAGGTAGAAACTAGACATACCAGCCCAGGAATGGTATGACAGAAGATATTTGCATTTACAATTAAATTTAGTATAGCCGTAGCCACCCTTGTTGGGACAAGTAACTTTATCACTGCAAAATTCATTTTTACAACCTATTTTGGCAATTGCATAAGGTTCCACTTCTATGGTAAGTTATTTTAGAATGCTTTGAAAGAAATGAAAATGGATGCTTACATTTCTAGTTCGCGTAGTACGTTCTACTCCTGTCCTTTCAACGTAGATGTGTGATTCTAACTGTACAGAGCCTAACCAGTGAGTTGGATTACATCCATTTAAATATATTTAATCCCATGTTACTTACCCCAATACCACATACATGATTTTTATCCTCCCTTTCACCAACAAAATCTTCATCACAAATAGCATACTAAATACATTATTGAAACAACAGCACACATCACTTTGAAACATATTGAAACTAAAATGTGATTGTTTATATAGCTGGTGATCACAAATTTGCAATCTTTAAGCATATTTGGAACCAAGTGGTGGGGAGCTCTCTCCAGGACACAATAAAATTGCATGCTGCTGACCAAAGTTCAAACTGTTGTGGTCAGTCTTAAAGCTCTGTGAACAATACAAGCCAAAGTCATATGGCATCATTGTTATGATGTTGATGTCAATGTTATTTTATAACAATAAAATTAACTCAAATCTCCTGACAAATACAATGAATGTCAATGATGTGCAAAATGTATACTTTCCCATTACCATCTGAAGATATCCCAATTCGGAGACTACATAAAAATCCTCACGAGAAAAAAGAAAGCTTGAAGTTGTTGAAAATCTAAAATCAGAAAATACTAGAAATAAACTGTCGATGTACTTTAAAAGGTTTTTTTTTCCAACTGGGGACTTCTATTTGAAATTTTAACTAAGCATTTATTTTGAGATGTCAATACACCTGCGATTTCTGATTTTTATTACACAAGCATCCACTTTTGTGTCTAACTTCATCACACTCATGGTTGTTTCTTACCTTCTCCTGAATCATTTTAAAAAAGTTTCATGAGCTCTTAGCTTCCATAATTAACATGTACAATTACGGAGTTCTGATTACATTTGACAACCATTTCAAAGACATAAACAAGTAATTCTACACTTAGCATGTCAGTAGTTATTTGGAAAGAGAAAAGGCAGATTTTTAAAATTTCAGTTGGTGCCCTTACAACCAAAATTGGCTGTAGTCAGATCTGGAAGAAATGTTCACATTAAAAATCAATCTTATCTTACAACTGCTGAATGCCTGAGGATTTTCAGCAATTTTGATCATTGGCAGCCTTTACTTTTGTCACTCCCCAATACAGTTATGAAGGTATTCCAAAAATTTCAAAGCACTTACATTTAACAGCCGCATTTGTTTTAAGATGTCTACAGCACATCATGTCATTTTAGGCAATATCAGCCCTAGACAATCCTGAAACTCAAGCAAATATAAATAGACAATGTCAAACACTTGTGAAACTCACATTGATTTATTATGGATGGATAAACAAAAAGGATTACAGTACACCGGCCAACTAATCTTTGATTCACCATGGACAAAGAGAGGCATTGTAACTCGATGAGTGTTAAACAAGTATTAAGTTCCTGATGAAGGGCTTATGCCTGAAACACTGACTCTCCTGTTCCTTGGATGCTGCCTGACCGGCTATGCTTTTCCAGCGCCATACTTTTTGTCTCTGATCTCCAGCATCTGCAGCCCTCACTTTCTCCTAAGTATTAAATGATGTCATTAAAAGGATCTCATTGATAATTCATTGTATTTTGTAAGCCGAGTTGAGACAACTCTGTATTGAGGCCTCGACTGACATTCACTCCTCGAACTTCAATCTCAATACTGACATCCAACCACTGTTCACAACTACCATCTTCAAACAATCCTCAACATTACTCTCATAACTTATTC
This sequence comes from Chiloscyllium plagiosum, assembly GCF_004010195.1. Lineage (NCBI taxonomy): Eukaryota > Metazoa > Chordata > Chondrichthyes > Orectolobiformes > Hemiscylliidae > Chiloscyllium > Chiloscyllium plagiosum. Next base: position 47,570,090 of record NC_057725.1, on the reverse strand, counting down.
AAAAGAAACGCAGCTGTTAAATCTAAGTGCTTCTCACACACCTGGTACCTTCACCCTAATCCACAACTATGTAAAATATTGATCTATAACAGAAATACATCAAGCCTTATTATTTAATATGCAGAATTTACATCTGATACTTTTGATTGCTTTAAGTCACTGGCATAATTAGTTATGTTTAGCAAAATGATTATTGACAAAATTGTGAAAAATGTTCTGATGAAACTGAACATGTATTGTAGACAGTCATTTAAAGGTAGATAAGTTAGCTTTGTGTTGGCTTATTTTCCTAAAGGTGATGCAGTTTAAAGTTCAGTGTACAGAACAATGATATTTTGGCATGTATGTTTAACTATTTCACTCTAAACCTTTTGCTGTATTGTGAGAAGATTGTCTGCCTATGAATACTTAAAAAAAATGAGGAATGAACCAAAAGTGAAAAATGGCACAAAAGACAATTGTGTGAACTGAAAGCAAATCAAATGGCATCCAACAGTTGCAAAATTGTTTGTTCAGGTAGCTGCTGTGTACAATTATTGCCACTAGATGGCTCTAGTTCATCTCCAAAAATAGGTGTACTCATGACATCTAGTGGCAGATAAAAAATGTTGCAGCTTGTTCCCATGTAATAAACCTTACATTTAAAGAGAAAATAAATACAAATCTGAGAAATTTAGATAGCCTCATGACAACTGTAAAGTCCACAACTCACGATGGATTTACACAAAAAAAAACACATTCTGTAGTAAATTCAATGTACATTTGCACATTCAAATATTAACTTTTTTATGCAAACTAATTTTCACAAGGAATAGAAAATGGAAGTGAATATTTCAATGTTTAAAATTATGTTATTAAGGCATAGTATTTTGATACTTGCAAGAAACTTTAACACCTCTATTTATTTGTATAGCAAAATAAAAGATAGAAGTTTTGGACTCCACATATATTAATATAATGGAATGGCTCAGTTTTGCAGTGGTAATGACAATGAAACTATTAGCCTCTCCCATTGTTATTGAACTGGAACCTACAGCAACTTTAGGATTACACACAGATCAAAACACTGTCAGTGATTCTATGCTTCTCTAACATTACCCCAGCCCATACAAGTCTCCAATGACTGGGAAATCTATTCATTGGGAGAATTTTCATTTTTACAACATTAGTCTCACTATAAAAGTTACGAGTAAAGTAGCTTTTTATTTGACATTTCTACCTTATACAACAGATACAGTAAAAACAAGACAGTGTTCCTCCAGGATCAAGGGTGCTACATAGACAGCACAGACTATTTGTTGAATGAGAGCTAATTGGATTTTCTAACAGCATAATAAGTTTATAATTACTGATAAATATCTTCAGTTGTGCTGAATAAACTAAATTTGTGCACTATCAAATTTCTCCCTATGATTAAAAATGTGATTTAACTATTTAAGTCAAATTCATTTTAGTGTGTATGTTAATCCTATCATTTATTTAAGTTAAACATGATGCATTGTCAGCACTTAATTTCCTCATTTGCTGTATATCAATTTCAGAAGTGAATACCCCCTTACCAATTTCCTAACATTGCTGCTGCACACCAAGACATCTCTTTGACTTGGTACCTGATTTGCTGTCAGGCAAGGAGAAAACCACGGAACATAGATTGCTGGATCTTTGCAGGCAAGCTTTGCTGATGAACAAAGAAATGTCAGTTCATAACTTTTGCTATGTTTTGGAAGCAGAAGCAAAGAACAAATGCTTTACAGCTAAATTAGTGGAAGCTATATATATATATAGTGTAGTTACACTACAAGGTCCATAACACTGATATTATTTGGAATAAAATCTGATGTAAATTCCAAAAATACATTAAGCACAATGAGTCTTCCTACTGCCTCAAACCAGAACTCCAAATTCAATTTACACTTAACAACCAAAACTTTCATGCAAAACTGGGACCCTTTAAAATTGCTGTCACTTGCCTTCTCGAAAATGTCGATAAAGCATCACAGACTTACAACATCTGTGACTTGCTGCAGTTTGCAGTTGGGAGTGATTGCAAAGTCATCAATCTCCAGGCTCAAGTGTTATAATGGAATGGTTGTAGGCTTCACAATCATGGGGCAATCAAACAACTATCCTCCTTCTACACTCACTTATCTGCAGAAATGCACTTGCATCAAGAATTATTGGATAGCGAGCAGAAGCAGTCAGAAAAAGGTGGTCGATAATTCTTTTCAGAGTCAAAGTGTGGTGCTAGAAAAGCACAGCCGGTCAGACAGCATCCAAGGAGCAGGAGAGTTGACGTTCTAGCATGAGCTCTTCATTAGGAAACTGGGCAGTAGGGTGGCTCAGTAGTTAGCATTGCTGCCTCATAGCACCAGAGACCTGGGTTCGATTCCAGCCTCAGGCAACTGGCTGTACAGAGTCTGCACGTTCTCCCGGTGTCTGTGTGGGTTTCCTTCGGGTGTTCTGGTTTCCTCCCACAATCCATAGATGTGCAGGTCAGGTGAATTGGCCATACTAAATTGCCTATAGTGTTCAGGGGTGTGTGCATTAGTAAGGGGTAAATGTAGAGTAGTGGGATATGGGAATGGATCCAGGTGGGATACTCCCGAGGTTGGTATGGTCTTGTTGGACTGAAGGGCCTGTTTTCACACTGTAGGGATTCTATGTGTATATATATCATTATATTAACAGATGACCTGGAGGTTATTGCTGGAAAGTTGTTTTTTTTTAAGAAACTCAGCACAGATTACCATATTCGATTGAAAGACTTTCAGCATCTAATTACAAAACACTGAAGGAAGCTATTCAGCCCATTGCATCCCTGCTAAGCTGTTTGCAAAACCAATTCAATTTGTACAGTTCTTTTCCCCATAGCTCTATAAATGATTTCTAGTTGTATTATCACTAGACCATGAATCGATAGATCCAGGTAATTTTCTGGGCACTCTGCAATTGCAGAGGATGGAATTTGAATTCAAAAAAGAAAGTCTGGAATTGAGTCTTATGATGACCATGAAATATTGGCAATTGCCAGAGAAACCCATCTGGTTCAGTAATGTTCTTTTAGGAAGGTAACTACCATTGGATCGAATGAGACATTGAACCCACAGAAATGCGGCTGACTCTGAACTGCTCTCTAGGCAATTAGGGATGGTCAAGCAAATGCTATTCTAGACAGCAACACCACACTTGTGAATGAAAAAAAAGTAAAACTGTCCAACTCCCTTTCAAAATTACTTCCACAACACACACACTCCAGGTCTTAACCATTCACAATGAAAAATAAAACTCTCTCATAATGAGTCTGGTTCTTGACTCTTCCATTAAAAAGTAAACAGTGTATCCAGGATTACTCTTCCAGAGGTACCATAGTGCTACTTAAGGCTTGAGGCATGCTATGATGGTTTTTCTTCCTCCAATAGGTACAGTTTCAACTTCGCAAATCTATGTATGACTGAAGTGCCTCTTGCCAGGAACTATACTTGTAGACCTTTTCCACATCCTCTCCATTGCCTAGTGTGAACACACGGTGGTGAAACAGGAAGTTTTGCTATAGTTCCCGTAGCAGGTGCCATTTTTCCTTTCGTATTCTCTGTGCAAGTCTTACCGAACATGTTTTTTCCAAAGGTGTGCTTAAAATAAACTCCCAAAACTCCTGCTAAAACCTTAAACTTTTATTTCTAATGTTGTCAAGCAAATGAAGCGAAATTAATTTACTGTCATTAATCCCGACACTGTCGGCCCTGTAGTTTTTTTTAAAAAAAACAAACTAAGATGGGAAATAATTAAGAATCAATTGTCGTGAGTGTGGTTAAATGACTTGGGTGTAAACATTGCAGAGTGTTTGTTGTATTGAAGTCCGGATCAATATGCTAATACCTTTCCCCGTCAATCCGGTGGTAGATTTATCCACACTGTTTAAGATAATGGGTTAATACTCAAGTCAGTCTCTGTTCCCCGTGGCAGGTAAAAGGCCTTTGAGAATACATGATCCAATGGTAGACATTGAAAAGCAACACCTGTGTTGCTGTTTGAAATAGACAACTCGCAAACAGATGAACTGGCAGCAGGACGGAAAAGTAAATTGATCAAGGCCGCTTTTTGATGCATTTTTCAACCCCCAACATTTCGCATTGGCGATGTGACTCAGCAGGTGGCGAAAACACAATCATGTTTGTAAATCAGTTTGTATTAACGTTGGGGGGCTGGGAGCAGAAATAAGTCCCGTCAGCATTACGCCGTCCTTATTTATACACACTTCAATCTGAATAGACCAAACATCCTGAGCAAAAACAATGGAAGTTACATATGGAGTGTAAAACATGGGAGAGTAACCTACGTTTATTCATTCCCCCCCCAAGTAACGTCCGGACGCAGACACCGAAAATAGCCATTTGATCCTACAACAGTTCTGGTGTCATCAAACAAGGCCAAAAACAGTGAGTGTAATAAAGGTTTCTGGCCAACACTAGAAAGTGATCCATTTCTCGTTTCTATAGAACAGTCAGAGGCAATGACTTGCAATGCGTTGACTGCCACCGCTGAGCGGGTATTATTTCAGGTCAGTGCACCCTCGGCAGACCATGGTTTCCTTACGTGCCCCCGTGCATATTATCTGTTTAACGGCGGGGATTTAAGTTATTCTTGCAGGACTAGTCTTTGCTTTTGAAGGTCAAGGCATGCAACACCGAACCAGCTCCCACTCCCGGCGCTCGCCACTACTCATTGTGCGAAGGGGACTGGCAACCTGTTTGACAGCCAAACGGTTAACCCTTCTCACTGCCAAGCAAGACTGAATGCAAATCCACGGCAGTGAAGTGCAGAGACCCTCTGGCTACCTGTCCTCTGTCCTTGAAGGACGTGTGCCGAATGGAAATCGCTCCAAGCCAGAGATCTCTCTGTGATCCCTTATCTGCCATTGCAATCATAGTAGATGCATACTTAAATGTCTACTGCTCGTAATATAAAGTGATAGCGTTCACTGGGTCGGGCTCATTGTTTCTAATTCTGTCCACTGTCAATCTTGTGTTCGCAAATGGAGACAGTGCTTCCTCTTCCCCACCCAGGCAACAACAGAAAATGGAGCACGGATTCCCTGCCGAACACATTGCACGCAAACACATGCACCTGCAGCACAAGCAGTTCATGGCATACGGCGGGACCCATGACTGAACAGGTAATCACTCACTCTCTCTCACACACACACAAAAGGGAGCAGGTAGGCCAGTCTCCCAAGACCTTTATTCCAAATTGCGCCGCTGAAAGGTGTTTTAATCAACACGCGTTTGATTCATAGATAGGGAACAGGAGGGCGCCAGGTGTGGAAGATGCGGTTTGAAATCGAGCCTTGGATTGACGCTATTCTCCATTTGAAATCCTGGGACCGACTGGAACGATGCAAACTGGCCGTAGGAAGCAGGTCAGAAGGAAAGGCGCGGTTTGTACAGCATACCTTTAATAGCACAAGTGTGTGGGGTTGCGTAGGGTACTACTCCACCTCGACTTTTTCAATCTCTATAAAACTATTTAGTATAACGTTACTTACACTGTGTAAGATGTCTTACATTGGAAAATATACCTTGGCCACTAAGCGCTCGCTGTTTAAATACGCTGGGGTGGTGGGGAGTGGTAACTGTTGTAGAATATGTTCGTCTCATATCCGTGCAGAATCACTTTCAATATTTAAAATCCATTCGCTACTCATTGTAATGATAAGACCCATCGATAAATGCAATGAGTGTAATCGGCACAGAACCAGCGGCTGATGCATCTACGAAATGAATATTTGCTTAAGCCAATATCTAACCCATGTCTAAGTTCTTCGTATAGGTTTCTGTGTCAGGGAATATTTCCTCCTTCCAATAAAGGTGTTCGGTGAAGAAGGTTCAAAATGCCAGCATACGGAATTTACCTGTTAAGTGACATGTAACTCACGTAGAATTAACTGGAAGTACAAGATTTACTGCACAACATGGAAACAATAGGGGTTTTGCAAGTCCTTACACACTAACTTTTCTCCTCAATTAGGAAGACAATCACTATCCGAACACCCACTTTCAAAATACCAACTTCGTTGTACCTCTGTCTCGTTAAAATCGTAAAAAAAGTCAAATAATGTCCATCCTAAGTCTACACCACTTTAGGTTTGTGCTATGACCTAGATGCGAAGAAGAGAAAGGAAAAGAAAAAAAAAGTATTGTTCCAGAAGCTGCCTCATATCTACTGACCTTGAAAATGAAGATGTGGAGGACAATTCTAATGTAAAATAATGTTAAAAGATGGACGGGGCGAAGAGAGATAAATTTTGCACTTGCACAGACTGAAGCACCAAAAGAACCGAAACCAAAGAAGGAATCTGGCAAGAATCTAAATGGAAAGATGAATTGATGTGTGCAGGCGATCCAAAAACTGGTTAAACTGCAGGCGTCAAATCCAATGGGCTCGATTTAAAACAAGTGTAACCGCGAAATCTCAACAATATAACAGACCTGCTGAACAGGACGAGCCAGAGCCACACAGCAATAAGGTAACTGACAAAGATTAATGGTCAAAGTCCATACACACAAAAGGACATAACAGACAAAAGCATCACATTAACTGGTCATTGTTTCCTTCCTGTAGAACACCAACTCATTATTGACGGTCGTGATATCTCTCTGCCTCGACGTAAAAGCCGAGTGCGTTGTGCTAGCGGCAAGTCAACCACTCCTGGGTATGGGTTCATTTTTTTTGTTTTCAACTTCCCGAATTAAAAAAAAAGCTCGCGCTCCCTCTCCTTACACAACCCCAGCGAGGAGATTCCTTCCAGCGGACAAAACAAAAAAAAACAGAAGTGTCTCTGAAACATCTTGGCAGAACACAGCAGCCGACACGAAGCTGACTTTAAAACGCGACAGGTTGACTGAGGAAGATAACTGCAGCCACAAAACAAGCAGCAAAACAAAACGAAAAAGCCTGTTCCATTGTCAACCAAACACCAAACCGCTGCAACCTTTAAAGAGAATCACTTAATTTCCACCTCCCTACCTTTCGGAGTGTCCTTGAGCATTTTTATTTCTCTCCGGAGTAAGTGTCCGCGGTTTTTGTTTTGTTAATTTTTCCTCCGTGCACAATAAAAGCGAGGAATCAGAGAGCGGCGTGTTGCATTTTTTTGTGTGTATACATATATAAAAGAGAGAAAGAACACAGAGGGGGACGCGGGGCTGCTGGAGCAGCCTCCTGCAAACACAGACTTTCTCTGACTGACTGACTGCCTGCCTCCCGCCCGCTCGCTCGCTCCCACGCGCTGACAACACTGCCACACTCCGGCTGCTCGCGCCACACTCTCCGCGGTCACGCAGCCAGCGGCGACGCGCGCTCACAGCACCCGCGCGCCGCCAGCCAGCGCGCGCGCACCGCCAAGGGAAAGTGGCTGAGACGTTCGCAAGACATTAGTTCCCTCCCCAGGTAGGAGGTAGAGAGCGAGAGTGGCGCTTCCTTGTGTGTGCACAAGCCGATGTGCTGTGGCTGAGCCTGGGTGATGTATCACTGCATATGCAGCACACTTTCCTTTTGTAAACCATCTCTTTCCCCCATCACCACCACCATCATCATCTTTTTAAATCCTCTTTTGAGTTATTTTCTCTTCGGGTCATCAAGTGGGTTTGTCGCCGCCGCTGCAGCTGTCGCTCCCCATTCCTCCCTCCCCTAGGGTCCCCGGAGTCTAACCGAGAGCGGGTTGGCTGCCCAAAATCATTCATAGGATGTGGATGATCTCAGGTGCAACAAAATAGCCCGGTGCTGGCTCCTGAAGCTCCCGCTGAGGGAGTGCTGCACTGGAGAAGATGTGGTGTGATGGGTTGGGTTGGACACCAGGTTATAAACCAGATAGCTACCTGATGTTGGAGCAGTGCTCCGAAAGTTCGTCCTTCCAGATAAACCTGTTGGGCTATAACCTGGTGCTGTGTGATTTTTAACCTGGAGAAAGTGATCATTGTCCCAGGGGCATTCTCTGGCCAAAGTTTATGCCTCATTGGATACCAGCACCTGTATGCAATGCTATACTTTCGAGCTGCACATTTCTAAAACACTTTATTACTTTTTTAAAAATGATCTAGCACGTGCTGCGGACACGTAAAGTGCCATGCAATTGCAAGACTGCCATTTCTTTCTTTGCACTTTTTTTTTGTTTTTTCTAACACCATATCACATCTCCCAGAATGTTTTCAAAGTACTTAAGATGAAATTAGTACTTTCAAATGGCTTACCTGTTGTTTCTGAACAACCTGTTCAGAGGTATTGTTAAACATCTCTGGAGCAAGTGAGACCTAGTCTTGCAATCCAGAGGTGGGGGCACTACTGCTGCGTCCCAAGAGGGTCCCCTCAAATGGTTTATCATGCAGCAGATTTATCTGTGATCATGCACTCAGCATGATCCCACAAGCAGCCACAAAATGTGGCCTCTTAATCTGTTTTTGGAAGAGAATTGGAAGAACAGAAACAAGGAACATATTCCATGATGTGCACTGACAAGGCCATGATATCCACAACTGAGGGAACCGAAGAAATGTTTACAAAAGTGTCAGCATCAAACAGCGCCAAGTTGAACTGAGCACAAGTTCAGAGCAAAGTAGACTCCCTTTGGTCTTGTACTTTGATCTTTGTGGGCTGTCACGAATCTATGGCAGTGATGTGTAATGCTGCCAGATTACTGGGAGCTGTCTGTACCCAATGATCATTGCACGTTATTGTTCATAGTGCTAGGTAATACCACTGTTTAAATTAAACAGTTCAATTTCCTTTGGCCTTTAATATGGAATTTAAGGCTAATGCAGTTTTCAGGTGGAACTGATAGAGTGGGGAGATAATTGTACTGGGGCACAAAACTAACTCATCTTAATCTTCTATCCTATTTTAAGAATACCATTACAAATTCTTATGACCATGTTTACAATAGAAATTTATTATCATGTGTAGTAATTATCTACTCCAATAATTGGTGCCAGTGGAAAAAGTTGACAGGAGGTGTATGGAAACCATTGTTTTCACTTTATTACTTGTAGATTTCCTGTGGTGTTGCTTGCACTCAATCAAAATATTTGCTGTTTTATAATAAAAGAGTGTTATTTCATATTAACAAGCTTATGATATCTTCTTGAATCACCAATGCAGCATTGAGGTAAAAATAGTTAAAAAAAGGTGGAAACAGTGAAACAAAACAAACTCTAAATATGTATCTGTATGGTAAAACAATAATATGACAAGTTCCATTGTTCTGAAGTTAGTGTGATTTTTTTTTTTGGGAGTTTGGAAGTCAGATTTCACTGAGATACATGGCAGAATTTAATGGTTACAACTGCAGACTCCTCTGCTGGGTTTGCGGCAACATTACTGTATCCATTTTAAGTAGCTCTGAAGGAGTTAAATGCAAGTCGACCAGCCTCCCGCTACTCTCTGAGTTCCTTGATCCTGTAGGCAGAATTCTGTGCTTTCAAGAATTGCCAATGAGTTAGATGCAGGCAGATGTCCATTATGGTTGAGACACAGGAAACTATAAGCAGTTCAGTTGGTCACAGGAAGCAGATCATTGGTCGAGTACTGGAATGCAGGAAAATCAGATTGGCTGGCTTGGGCCAGCCAGAGAGGCTATTCCTGTACCACCTGCAGGTTACAACATTTGGCACAGGGAGACACTCACCAGCTGACAGGCATTCCTGCCAATGGGACATGGGAAAAGCTGCTCAAGCTCTAAAATTACTGAAATGTGCTTTCCCATGGATGTGGTTTCCACCCACTGCTAATTTTGTGATAGGATGAGACTTCTAAATAACCACTTAAAAACCTCAATTGACCTCCATGTGGGAAGATGTCTTTGACCCTTCCTGATCAGATATAATTGAAGGAAACAAAACCCCAAAGAACTGCAGATGCTGGACATCAGAAACAAAACCAGAAGTTGCTGGGAAAACCTAGCAGGTTTGGCAGCGTCTGTGGAGAGAAAGTAGAGTTAATGTTTCAGATCCAGATCCTTCTTCAGAACTGATTTTAGCTAGGAAACAGTTGGTATATATGCTGCAAATGGAGGAGAAGGAGGAGTAAACGATAAGTGAAGGTGGAGCCCAGAGAGAGAGAACAACAGTTGGGCAGACAAAGGAATGAGTAAAGATCAGCCTGGGAGAATCAAAAGTTGCTAATGGGACAATTAATAGCTGACAATGGATTGGTTGTGGTAGCAACTCACATGATGACAAGACCTGGTGTGTGGAAGTTGGGGTAAGGACATGGGTAAAGGTGCTCAAGCTCCAAAATTACTGAAGTCATTATTGAGTCTTGAAAGCCAAAGGAAAGGCCAGTGGAAAATGAAATGTGTTCTTCCAGCTTGTGCTGAGCTTCACTGGAACACTGCAGCAAGCCTGAGAGAGAGATGTTGGCCAGGGAACATGGTAGTGTGTGGAAGTGGCAGACGTCGGGAAGCTCGGTCATTTTTGCAGACATAAAATAGGTGTTTCCCCAATGCAGATTAGGCATGTTGTGAGCAGCAAATATAGCAGACTAGATGGAATGAAATGCAGGTAAATTAGTAGTTCACCTGGAAGGTGTAGGATGGTGAAGAGGGATGAAGAAAATGGTTTGGTGTTCCACCTTCTGCAAATGTGGGGAGGGGGGGGTCTGGAGGTGTTGGGAGTGAAGGCAGAGTAGACCAAAGTACCCTGGAGGAAATAGTCTCTGTAGAAGGCTGACAAGGGGAGATGAGGGGAATATATGTCTGAAGGTGTCACCCTTCTGGAGGTGGCAGCAATAGTGACTAATGATTGTTTGGATATGAATGCTGGAGGGATAGTAAATTAACAGCCTATCGCTGTTGTGGGACAGGAGAGAATCGGTGAAGGCTGAAGCGCAGGAGATGGGCCGGACACAATTGAGTGCCCTGTCAATCATGGTGGTCGGAATCCTCGATGGTGGAAGAAGTTGGACTTTTCAGGGGCACCTTATAGAAGCTTGCATCATCGAAACAGATGTGAAGAAAAGGGAGAAACTGGGATAATGGAATGGAGTCTTTACAGGAAAAAGAGCATATAGTAAAGGAAACTTAATTGAACGGACTCAGGAAGATGATGGGTTCTACACTAAAGGCTGTCTGCCCAACATACTGCTTCCTAAGTCTGCTGGTCAGCCAGCTCCTGAGAAGTCTTAAATTCCACTCTTTTTTTTCCTCTGTTTTAGTTTAGAATCATTGCCTCTTTTGGCAGATACTTTTAAGGAAGTGGTGTGCTTCATAGAATCTGGAAGAAGGATAACTCCTCACTTGTTTTTTTCCCTTTAGTCGTAACCATGAGTTCCATTTGCTCTATATCCTGCTATTGTTCTGTATCCAATAGAAGGATGTACATCAGAACACCTATGGAGAACCGCCTGGTCAAGATACTGTAACGACAATTATGTAAGGCAAAATATCCCCTTGCCTGAAATTGTTGAACAGCTGCTTTAAGAATTTTTAATCAGTTGTATAAATGAGAGAGGAATTTTCAAATTGACTCAGGTCAAATCTGAGGTTCCAAGCAAAGTTTGTGGTTATCCAGAAGTCATGAGCTCAATCATTTACTTCTTATGGGTAATCAATCCCTTTTTTCAACATATGCAATTCAAATATAATGTGTATATAGATCGCACATTTTTGGGACAGTGCTCTACCTCCAATTATCCTGGACCTTTGGTAACTGTTTACAGAATTTATTTTAGAATGAGTGTTCATGGCTTAAAGCATTCCCCTCTCTTTGCTAAAGGCAG